>NC_134500.1:7956433-8226433 GCF_040206685.1 Ascaphus truei
ATGACGGGGTGATAGCATGTTCCCCCCAAACAGGAAACGCTGCTGCACATTGGAATGTGTTTCATACATACAGTAAGTTACCCAAGGACAATCAATCAATCAGTCCTCCCTCTCTCCCTCCCTCCCATCCCCCCTCTCTCTCTCCCATCCCCCCTCTCTCTCTCCCATCCCCCTCTCTCCCTCCCATCCCCCTCTCCCTCCCATCCCCCCCCCCCCTCTCTCTCTCCCTCTCTCCCCCTCTCTCCCTCCCATCCCCCTCTCTCTCTCCCATCCCCCTCTCTCCCTCTCCCTCATCACAGTATATGCAAAAACATTAATAACACATCTCTGTAGCATTCTCTTAACGTCACGTAGAACCGGGCCTTAGGCTTTGCGGGGCGCAAGGCGGTACGCTGGCAGCGGGGGCCCCCCAGTAAAAAAAATAAGGGAGACTTACCTAGACTAGCAGCATTGTGGCGTCACATTTCCATCGCAAGGCGACGCTGGCTGGAGGCGGCCCGCTGCGGAGAAGGTAAGAACGAACACACACACCCAAACACCTACCTCTCTAGGAGGGCCCCGCGCTTCCACCTCTCCTTCCGTCGGCGCCGGGATTCCAACTTCCGACCGGAGAGGTGAGCTGGAGGAGAAGGGGGGTGAGCTGGAGGGGGGGGGGGTGAGCTGGAGGGGGGGGGGGGGTGAGCTGGAGGGGGGGGGGGGTGAGCTGGAGGGGGGGGGGGGTGAGCTGGAGGGGGGGGGGGGGGGGGGGTGAGCTGGAGGGGGGGGGGGGGGGGTGAGCTGGAGGAGGGGGGGGGGGTGAGCTGGAGGGGGGGGGGGGTGAGCTGGAGGAGGGGGGGGGGGTGAGCTGGAGGAGGGGGGGGGGGGTGAGCTGGAGGAGGGGGGGGGGGGGTGAGCTGGAGGAGGGGGGGGGGGGGTGAGCTGGAGGAGGGGGGGGGGGGTGAGCTGGAGGAGGGGGGGGGGGGGTGAGCTGGAGGGGGGGGGGGGGTGAGCTGGAGGGGGGGGGGGTGAGCTGGAGGGGGGGGGGGGGTGAGCTGGAGGGGGGGGGGGGGCGACGCTCCCAGCTCCCTCGTCCAGTCGGGTTGAAAGTTGGATCCCGGCACCGACAGGAGTTAGAGGAATTGCGGGGGCCCCCGGAGGCGCGGGGCCCCTGGCGGCTGCCTTGCTCACCTTGCCCTAAGGCCCGCCTACCCCGCGTAACTGGCGTTATCTTCACATGTATGTGACATTGTGCCAGTTTGGGCGTTACGCCTGATCAGATCCCAACATGGGGCTCTTGCTGAACTGGAGAAAGAGGAGAGGGACATGACGCGATGTTATTTAAATGATGACTACCAGCTGCCACGCGCACCCACACACCGCGCACCCACACACCGCGCACCCACACACCGCGCACCCACACACCGCGCACCCACACACCGCGCACCCACACACTGCGCAGGCTCCGGGTCTGGATAAGACCCCGGCAAGTTTCGGTATAACGTAGATAACGGCACGTTAAGTCCCTGCATTAACCTTCACACACTTTGGGGGCTATGGGGTGTTGTGATAACGCTTCCTTCGCAGGTCGTTATCACTAACGCCCATTATCGTGCAGACTGTGCCCTTCACGAGAGAAATCATGGCGAAGCCGTACGTTATTGTCCTTTGTAGATGTTCCGTTACTATCACGGGGACATTAAGTAACCTGACAGAGCTTTGAGCATCTGGGACTCTATATCTCTCTCTTGACACTGACTCTAAACAATGATTGTGAAGCAGGGGAGCCAGGGGTCAGCTCCTTGTGACCTTGGGCAAGTCACCTGTGCCTCAATGCACCAAAACCATAAGGTGTAAGCTCCTCTGGTCATGGGCCGTGTCTGTAACATTCCTGTGCGCTGCTCACCGCGCGCTGAGCTGTAATTGTGACGCGCTTTGTGTCCCAACGGGAGAAAAGCGCAGTATGTAATAACATTATTATTATCTCCCTCCCAATCACACACACACACTGATTGTCATGCCACTGTAACAAGGTTTAATTACAAAACAAACCTGCAGCAGCCTCATTTGGATCTGGGAATGTTACACACGTCATCACGTTCCTGCTAATACAGAGATTCAGGATCCCTTTGTTACCGGAGGGGCCTGACAGGCCTCATTGCTATTGGCAGACGTGTCCGTTACTAAAGATGAACGCGGAGATAACCCCGGCGCTGCGGTCTCTACATCACTGACAACCGTAACGCGAACTGAAACCTCTTCCCATTAAATGTGCTGCACTTTCGCTGTGACATTTTCCGTCACAACAAGCTGTGTAAATATTAAATTACATATACACCATGATTGGTTGTTTTTGTATAAGCCCAAATATGTGTTTTGCTGTAGTAGTAATAATACGATTCGCCAAGCGTACGGGTTAATTCACCAGATCCAGAATTAACTCCCATTGACTTGAATAGGAGTTGACACAGAATTGAGTGTGCTAACCCTCACTGACACAGAATTGAGCGTGCTAACCCTCACTGACACAGAATTGAGTGTGCTAACCCTCACTGACCCAGAATTGAGTGTGCCAACCTTCACTGACATAGAATCGAGCGTGCTAACCCTCACTGACACAGAATCGAGTGTGCTAACCCTCACTGACATAGAATCGAGTGTGCTAACCTTCACTGACACAGAATCGAGTGTGCTAACCCTCACTGACACAGAATCGAGTGTGCTAACCTTCACTGACATAGAATCGAGTGTGCTAACCCTCACTGACACAGAATCGAGTGTGCCAACCCTCACTGACACTCGATGAGTCTGACTAGTGTTCTAGGTATCAAGCTCGCTCCAGTTTCCTCCACACTCCCCCGCTTAGTGTGTCTCACACATCACAGTGTTTACACTGTAGATATCCGGATTGTACATGTGAACATGTCAGTGAGTGTATACAGTGCGTCACGTTTAGCTTCCTCCCCATTACAAGGGCACCTCACATATTGGGAAACTCAAAAACAAAATGTCAACCATTCGCATTACCACGTCAAGAATCTATGGGCCTGAATCTTAGACCAAGGGTGGCCAACTCCAGTCCTCAACGGCCACCAACAGATCAGGTTTTCAGGATATCCCTGCTTCAGCACAGGTGGTTGTCATTATAACTGAGCCACCTGTGCTGACCACCTGCCCTATTGGTGGCCTTTGAGGGCTGGAGTTGGCCACGCCTGCCTTGCATGTCTAGGTATCAGGATCGGGCTGAGGGGGGTGAGACGTGTGGGTTGCGGAATAGAGCCGTCCTTAAATGTGGAAGGTTTTTGTCAATGTTTTTGCAGTCCACCACATCCTTAATAATTGTGGTTTATAGGGACTTGTCCCCAGGATGCTGCTTCACTGTCATGGAAATAAATATGTCCCTGGGTTCCTATACGTCCTCCTCCGGCAGCTCTGTGTAGAGGGAGGTGACGTTCCCGTCCTTCCACTGCACTGCGATCGCCCCAGGTTGCAGCTCCTTCTTTAGCAGAGTGTCCTCGGTTGATGGGATGTCCTTCTCCATGGTCACAAAGGCCTGCTTCTTCTCATCCACAGCTGGCTGTGCAGGGCCCGCATCCCTTTGATACATCTCAATCATTTTCCGCTTCCTACAAGACACGGGGAGAAATGAGCAGAGTGATAGAGAGGAATCCCCCCTGCTGGAAGGAGAGACCAACGGACCATGCGGTTCATATTCATGGGACGCAGGAAGTTCAAATGATAGCAAAACAGGATGTACACCATTCCAACCAGCTGGGTTTAAATCATTACAAACCATGAGTGTTGAATTATTCCACACGGAGGGAGTTACACTGATCCCAAACCCGTGGAATTTCCACGACTTCAACTCGTGGAAGTTCGACCATTGTCAAGTTCCTTGAGTTTACATTTTTCCAAATCATACAATGTTACACTATTTAAAATGGTATCCGTTGCATTATCACAAACAATAAAACTGGTATTCTTGCCGGATGGTAGAATTCTGCCGCTCACCTGTTTAGCAGGATGTTCCGACCCAGAAGGAAGAGCCCCAGGAAGAGTCCAGCAAAGCATAGGGCTAGGATAGCGTAGTTCCAGGAAGTCACTGTGGGAACACAGAATGTGTCACCATGTCCCAAAGTACCCCAGTGTGAGGCTGCGTCCAGGGTTGCAGCAGCCGTGCGGAGGCGCGCTGAGGCTGAGGGAAAGCGGGTTCTTTCCCTGGCCTTGGTTAGCGCGCCATCCGGGGCGTGTCGGGGGGCGGGCCAGTGACGTCACATTCGACTCCTCTCTCACATTCGCCCCTCACATTCAAAACATTTCTAAAACTTGTCGCTTTTTCCTCCGCAATATAACAAAGATACGCCCTTTCCTCTGTTGTTCGACTGCTAAAACTCTGACTCAGGCCCTCATTCTCTCCCGTCTTGATTACTGTAACCTCCTGCTGTCCGGCCTTCCTGCCTCTCACCTGTCTCCCCTACAATCTATCCTAAATGCTGCTGCCAGAATCACTCTACTCTTTCCTAGATCTGTCTCGGCGTCTCCCCTGCTGAAATCCCTCTCCTGGCTTCCGATCAAATCCCGTATCTCACACTCAATTCTCCTCCTCACTTTTAAAGCTTTACATTCTTCTGCCCCTCCTTACATCTCATCTCTAATTTCTCGGTATGCACCATTCAGACTCTTGCGTTCTTCTCAAGGATGTCTTCTTTCTACCCCCTTTGTATCTAAAGCCCTCTCCCGCCTTAAACCTTTTTCACTGACTGCCCCACACCTCTGGAATGCCCTTCCCCTCAGTACCCGACTAGCACCCTCTCTATCCACCTTTAAGACCCACCTTAAGACACACTTGCTTAAAGAAGCATATGAATAGCACTGTGGATATTCTAAACACATGATACATAAAGCTTGGCCCCCTGCAGACGCACTTACCAGAACTCCCTCCTACTGTCTCTGTACGTTCTCCCTACCTACCAATTAGACTGTAAGCTCCTCGGGGCAGGGACTCCTCTTCCGAAATGTTACGTTTATGTCTAAAGCACTTATTCCCATGATCTGTTATTTATATTATCTGTTATTTATTTGATTACCACATGTATTACTACTGTGAAGCGCTATGTACACTAATGGCGCTATATAAATAAAGACATACAATACAATACAATACGTCACGGAGCTGGTTCGCCCTCATTGGGCGAACCACTCACGTGACCGGCCCTGCGCTCCCGTGAGCGCTTGAAACTAAATTTATTCTAAGGCCGAGTCCATGGTCCCTGCTGGCGTGCTGAGGTGCAGGGAAAGCGGGTGCTTTCCCTGGCCTTGCGGTTGCTTACCGCAAGCGCTCTCAGCAGCCGTCAGGGGGCGGGCGCGTCACTGGCCGGGGGCGGGCCAGTGACGTCACAGAGCTGGTTCACCCTCATTGGGCGAACCGCTCACGTGACTGGCCTGTCTCGCCGGCAAGCGGGGGAATTTTACATTCCCCCAAGACCCGCGCTTCCGCAAGCGCGCGGAAGCGCAGGTGAGCCCCTACTAAAGACGCTCTAATTGCGGCTGTAGGGGCTCAGTGCTGAGCGGGAGCGCGCATCAGCACGCTTCCGCAAGCACGCAGCAAACATGTCCGGGGCCTAAGACCTATGCTTCCGCGCGCTTGCGGAAGCGTGCGCAAGCCCCTGCTAAAGCCGCTCTCATTGTGGCTGCAGGGGCTCACTGGTAAGCGAGAGCGCGCCTGAGCGCTGGTCAGCGCCTAAGCGCTGACCATGCCCGAGGGCTAAGAGCCATGTCACAAGTGACTAGACAAAGAAGCAGCATGTGGCGCTCAAACCATAACAATTTCAAGGATAAATAGAGCTTAATACGAGAAGAACGGTGATATATTTCCAACGACCTGCAAGTTATCCCCATGGATTTGCCTGCTGTCAGAGCCCCAAACGTTTGTTCTATCAATGTTGGATGTGGGTTTTTCACTTATCTCATGGGCACAGTCCCCATCTCGGTAACTTACGGTCTCCCGTGCGGAAAAACCACACGGCTCTCTCCATTTTCTTCTGGGCCTCGGAGGGGGTGGATCCGATCTCGCTGTGCTGGCTCATATCGGCCATGTTTAAAGATCCCACTTTGCTTTAGGCGACTCTGCAGAACAACACAAAATACCGGGGACATTACACAGATATACTGGGGCATCTTTATTAAAGTCTTACAGTTGTAATTGAGATACAAAGGACACCAGACATCAACGTAACCTTTGCTGCAGCTTTGGGTGGGTGAAATACCACAGAAACATTTATCATTATTTGTATTATGCTCAGCAAAAAAGCAGTTTAAAAATAGCAGGTCTGAGCTGGCTCTAGTCTCCCTTATAAGCTTCCATCAAAAGCATCTACAGACAGTACCTTGATACAAAAATGCAGCAGGTGCTAAAGGACAGAACAGATTCTCACTGACTGCAGAGCAATGCTAGCCTGCTAAATAGTGTGCTACACCGCTCTGTACTCTGTTACTCTGTTACTCTGTTACTCTGTTACTCTGTTACCCTGTTACCCTGTTACCCTGTTACTCTGTTACCCTGTTAGATACATTTAATATGAAAGTCCGGAAGATATATATATACACATTGTCTTTTTGCATGCCTCTGTGACAAATGTCAGCAGCCAATCTTATTCCTAGCTGCATACTCCATTAAGTTATTGAATGATCGTGTTACTGATACATTGCGTTGTCGGGGCAGGTCTTAGCTCAGCTGGTTCTGTTTTACTAAGTAGTTATTTGGAGGTGTCTGGCCCGTCCTGTCAGGTTCTGAGCTCATTACCAGTTCTCCAATTAGCAAGAAAGTATAATACCTGCTTCAGTCTAAACTGGGCTCTCTGCTGAAGCGGTGCTGAGTGTGCGACTCACAGAAATACGAGGAATGTGTACGTATAATTAGTTTCACTAAGGAATTTGTGTGCTCGCAGATTCTTTTATAATGTTAAAGCTGCAGTTCACAAGCAACATCCGACGTGTGTTTTTTTTAAATAAATCAGTTGGGTTCTATGGGAAAATACTTGTAGCATTTAAACAAATAGAACAATTTGAAAGACATTTTTAATGTATTCTAATGTAACAAGCTTTTTTCATGGCGAGGGGGCGTGGCCATGACGGGGCATATCTGCCCTGCCATTGGCTGCGCGCCGACCACGTGATTGCGGCACGGAAAAATTCTTGTCTTCCCTGCCAGCGTACGTGTCATCGCGCTTTGCGCAGCCACACACATACGGCCACTGGGGTCTGCCCCTTAGAGGCCTGTGCTGGGGTGTGTGGCGCACACGCCATAACGTGCGCCGCAGCGGCCACTGGGAACCTGGCCTTAGCATACACTGCTTCCACTGCAGCCAGGGATTCTGGGTAATAACATTCAAATGAGCACAGTGTCACCTTTTGGTTCATGTCCCTTTTAACATGGGATCCCTATAAGCGTCTGCCTGCCATATTACACAGCTTTTCAGCCCAGCCTGGGTTACAGAAGTGCAGAGCCAGTAACCCTACTCACAGACAGCTGTTTCTACCTTTTGGGTCCTGTCAGTGTGAGGTTGGATATACTGCCTTTGCAATGTGAAGCTGGAATAGGTTTCAACCCCACATTAAATAAGTTATATACATCCCATTATAACTGGCGTTGGGTTACTCCTCCCTAATGGGGCAAAGAGGTTAAAAAGTACTTTGATACTTTGCTTCTTAGACACAGGGTGAAGATGTATCTCTCAGTACCAATCTTCTAGCAAACAGGACATGTGTGTCCCCTGAGAGACAACCCTACGAGCCTGTGCTACCTTGTATTGCGGTTGCAGTTGGAATCTTAGCCATGTAACTGCAAACACATGATATTAACGCATTTCCTCTACTTGACCCCTAATGCCCCGTTGCCTATCTGTACCCACTGGCGTTGCATCATCTCAGAGCAGAGGTCTGTCCCGTCGGTCGCTCACCTGCAGATTAATTTTACTGGTCTTGCCACACTGATCGTGACTGATACTTTCTTTTCTGGAACTCCAAAGGTTACGTTATACACTACACCGGGGGTGGCCAACGCCAGTCCTCAAGGGCCACCAGCAGGCCAGGTATTAGGGATATCCTTGCTTCAGCACAGGTGGCTCAATCAGTGGCTCAGTCTTTGACTGAGCCACCTGTGCTGAAGCAGGGATATCATTAAAACCCGACCTGCTGGTGGCCCATGAGGACTGGAGTTGCCCACCCCTGTGCTACACATTGATACTGTTGTCTATGTCTTGTGCTAATGTGAACATTGTCCTTCCTTAGGCTGCGTTTATAGTAAGGGCTACGCGACGCAACCATGTGACGTCAGCCGTCGCCGTTGTAATAGCGATTCCTGCATATAGTACAGGATACAAGAGAGGGTGACCGGGCGGCAAGGGGGAGGCGTGGCTGTGAGCGGTTCGCCCTCATTGGCTGAACCGCTCACATGGCGCTGACGTCACGCGGCGATCGCTGAAGAAGTCAAAATCCTTTGACTACCAGCGATCACGACCACGTGACGTCTGCCGTCGCGCCCACTATGGGCACCCGCAACAGACTGCATGTACTTACTATGGCGCTGCGCAACGTCGCAGTAGCCATAACTATAAGCGCAGCCTAAGTGTATAGCTGGGAATGGATCAGTCTGATAACGCAGAGCAGTGCTAAAGTGCCTTAGAAAACCGTAGTGGTCCTGATTTCCCATTCTAAACCGATTTTATAACATTTGGTTAAAACTAGAGTTTTGCTCTAAAGTCAGTAAGGGAGATCACTTCCCAAATCAATCCCATTTTCTTCCAAAGAAAGTGGAACTGTAAGTTTGTAAATATAAAAGAAATGGTCTTGGGATATTTGGATGCACAAATGAAGACGATTTCAGGCAGAGGTGATGCTGAAAACTGTTAAAAATAACCTCCTCATATAATATACCAGATGCTCAAATAGTCATTTAAACACTGTTGTTTTTTATGTAGTGCCAATAATGCCCGCGGCACTGTACATAAGGACCCCACGTGTGTAATCACTTAAGAGATGTGGTTAAAATTTATGTGGCACTGAAATGGTTAAATGCTTAAGGTTTTCTGTTTTAGCTGAATTAACCTCAACATGTTTACAAAAACAAATAAGGTAGAGGCAATTTACCTGGCGCGGCGGGACTATAAGGGGCTTGTTCAGTCTTATTTCATCGGCAGCAGAATAAATAAAATACTTTGCTCAGCCTATCCCTTAACCTAATATAATGATAACTTTATTTCATACAGCACTTTTCTCCCAATGGCACTCACAAAGTGTCACAGTTACAGCATAGCGCACAGTACGCAGCACATAGGCGTGTTACAGACAGTCCCTGCCCCGCAGAGCTTACAATCTATGATTTTGGTAGAGATAGGGGAGATAAGGTGACTCGCCCATGGTCACAAGGAGCTGAATTGATCCGGGAATCATGATTCACACTCAGTGGGATTGTTATCAAAGTCAGTGTCTTTACTCACTGAGCTTCTCCTTCAGCCCTCTATATTCCAATCTAACCCTAATATGCCAGCCTAACCCTAACATGCCAGCCTAAGCCTAACATGCCAGCCTAAGCCTAACATGCCAGCCTAAGCCTAACATGCCAGCCTAAGCCTAACATGCCAGCCTAACCCTAACATGCCAGCCTAACCCTAACATGCCAGCCTAACCCTTACCCTAGCATGCCAGCCTAACCCTAGCATGCCAGCCTAACCCTAACATGCCAGCCTAACCCTAACATACCAGCCTAACCCTTACATGCCAGCCTAACCCTAACATGCCAGCCTAACCCTAACATGCCAGCCTAACCCTAACATGCCAGCCTAACCCTAACATGCCAGCCTAACCCTAACATGCCAGCCTAACCCTAACATGCCAGTCTAACCGTAACATGCCAGCCTAACCATAACATGCCAGCCTAACCCTAACATGCCAGCCTAACCATAACATGCCAGCCTAACCCTTAACCTAACATGCCAGCCTAACCCTAACTGTAAATCTAACCCTAACATGCCAGCCTAACCCTAACATGTCAGCCTAACCCTTAACCTAACATGCCAGCCTAACCCCTAACCTAACATGCCACCCTAACCCTTAACCTAACATGCCAGAATAACCCTTAACCTAACATGCCAGCCTACCCCTAACTGTAAATCTAACCCTAACATGCCAGCCTAACCCTAACTGTAAATCTAACCCTAATATGCCAGCCTAACCCTAACATGCCAGCCTAACCCTAACTGTAAATCTAACCCTTACCCTAACATGCCAGCCTAACCCTAACATGCCAGCCTTGCCCTTACATCCCAGCCTAACCCGCCAGCCTTACCCCAACATCTCATCTTAATCCTAATAAATCAGCCTAACCAGAAACCTAATCTCCCTAATAATCTGGTAGGAAATCCTTGAAAAGTTGCTGACACTTGCCAGAGAAACGGATCCCTGTGAATATACGTGTCCATGTGAATATACGGGTCCATGTGAATATACGTGTCCATGTGAATATACGTGTCCATGTGAATATACGTGTCCATGTGAATATACGTGTCCATGTGAGCATACGGGTCCATGTGAGCATACGTGTCCATGTGAGCATACGTGTCCATGTGAATATACGTGTCCATGTGAATATACGTGTCCATGTGAATATACGGGTCCATGTGAATATACGGGTCCATGTGAATATACGTGTCCATGTGAATATACGTGTCCATGTGAATATACGTGTCCATGTGAATATACGTGTCCATGTGAATATACGTGTCCATGTGAATATACGTGTCCATGTGAATATACGTGTCCATGTGAATATACGTGTCCATGTGAATATATGTGTCCATGTGAATATACTTGTCCATGTGAGCCTGCAGAGCCCAAGTGCAATGGCTCCTCTGAGTGAGGGCTTTCCCCGCACCGAGCTCACCTTGCAGAGATCTCTCGCGTGCCTCCCTCTGCTCCCTCTCAGCTCCTGGAATGTCCCAGGCTGTCTGTCCCTCAGGTCAGGCGGTGTGACCCACCCGTTCTCTCTGTATATGTGTCATTCCGCCAGCTAATCCCAGCAAACACACCCCGAGGTGAACGGACAAGGAGACTTTCACCCCACGCTCTCCAGGGACCGGGAACTCCCACATGGGCTGTGGCAATGAACACCGCGATGAGGAGGAGTTCGGTAACCTTCCAGCACTGAATGGGTTAAAAGCACACCGTTGTGAACCGTCTTCTTTACTGTAGGTGTGTTTTCAATTCAAATGATTACAAGAGAGTGCTGTGCTGATACCAAGGGAGAGGCAAGAGAATCCACATTGCCCCACACCTCTGGAATGCCCTTCCCCTCAGTACCCGACTTGCATCCTCTCTATCCACCTTTAAGACCCACCATGAAACACACCTGCTTAAGGAAGCATATGAGTATCTCCGTGGCTGATAATTAACACCTCATACACACACCATGGCCCCCTGCAGACGCACTTACCAGAACACCCTCCTACTGTCTCTGTACGGTCTTCCTTCTAATCAATTAGATTGTAAGCTCTACAGAGCAGAGACTCATTTTCCTAAATGTTACATTTATGTCTGAAGCACGTATTCCCATTATGTGTTATTTGTATTATGTGTTATTTATATGATTGTCACGTGTGTAACGGCAGTGCAGCGCTATGTCTTGTATATAATGTATACCCTGTTCATTTATGTAACTGTATTTGTAACCATGTATTATTTGTCATATTAACTATGCCCAGGACATACTTGAAAACGAGAGGTAACTCTCAATGTATTACTTCCTGGTAACACATACTTATAAATAAATAAATACATGAATGGAACCATATAAATAAAGACATACATAAATACATAAATACACATACATTATAACCCCTCCGATGAACTGAGCCTTATGGCAGCAAAGGAGTTAAATCAGCAACACGTGACAAATCCTATGTTGTTTTATTTAATAAATCAGTTTGTTAGTATTAGATAATACTGTCTGCATTTTTTTAAACTCCTAATGCCAATTTTAATGATTTTTTTTTAATGTACTGATCATCCTTTCTGTGCTACAGCAACCAGTTAGAAAGTCACATCCAGTTCTTCTTTTTGAAACAGGCTCTGACACGCCCCTTTTTTAAGCTCCGACCTTTGGCAACAAAGTATCACAAACATATCTGTTGCTTTGTTCCAAACAGCAGACTGTCTATTACTCTGAAAGCTATAACAATAATGTGTTACACTTGGTAATATAATCTTGCATGTCAGACTGCAGCACAGTCAGAAGGCGGCCATTTCGTTAGGCACACAATCACAGATTTAGAACAGGAGCACCAAACGATTGCCAGCTAAGGTAAGAATGTAGAATTATACATTGTCACACGCTTACATATACAAATAAGAAAAAAAAAAAGGACAAATAAAAGGGGGAAAGTAGTATTTCTGCTTTAAAAAAAATGAAAATGATTTTTGCACCAACAGTTTTTGTTATATAGGAAACAGCGGCAGAATTCCCCGTGTATCGCGCGATCAGGAGGTGAAAGGGGAAAGTGAAGCAACGTATCAAATCAATACAAAACAGAACATCAAACCCTCCGTTTCAAGTACTCAGGGGCTTGTTTTTATCTGTGTTGTTGAACCGCGTGGGGCCTGCCGCTGACAGCGAGAGGAATTACTAAGGGTTACGTGTAACAATTCCCCAGAATCGGAATAGACCAAAGAGGTTTTGTAAAACAACCAGTATGTGTATTCTTAGGGTAGTATTTCTATGTCTCCCGCACGGTGGATGTGTTCTGTACAAACCGCTTTGATCCTCTGTTAGAAATAAATACAAACAGCCCTGGGCAGAGAAGACGCTGATATCCTGATAATAAAATCGAATTTGTAATCAATTTTTTCGCTGGTCCCCGCTGAATTCCCCAGAAATTGAGCACAAACTCTCCTATTTTAAATGGCACTTTTACCTAGAACAGGAAAATGTTCCCATAGAGATAATAGGCAGGTGAAGAGTTAAATGACACAGACACTTTGCAGGCGCCCGTCACCTTGATTACAGCTGCGCAATCTACCAATCTACGTTCCTCTACATGTTCTGTTTTTAAGTATCAACACTGATACTGTATGGAATATTAAATCAGGTTTGTTGTACAATGTGACACATTGAGAGCATCCAACTGCTTCACCCATTTAATAAACCTTTCATTCTGAAACATTGTTTGACTATTATTCTTCCCTGTTACAGTCAGAACTGGACAACATTTCATAGAACTGCAAATGACTGTTAGAACGTGTTTGTTGCGGTATATTATTCTTCTGTCCTGAAACAATATTCTGTATTCTATCTGTGTCGTCTTCATTAAAAAAAACGTATGCTGCATATACTGGAATAATAAATGTATATCTATCTACTATCTATCTATCTACATACATACACACAGACACACACTATATATATTTATAATATTATTAAAATACTTTTTATAATATATATATATATATATATATATATATATATATATATATATATACACACACACACACACACACAACCTGTGTTTTATCTTAACTGTTCATGCAATGTCTTTATACATAATGTATATAACCCTGTTCACCTAATGTAACCGTGTATTTGTAATCATGTATTGTTACCATAACTCTGTGCCCAGGACATACTTGAAAACGAGAGATAACTCTCAATGTATTACTTGCTGGTAAATGAACAGAGTGGAGGGTCCAGGGCACTACGGATTTGTAGAAAATAGATTTATTCTAGGCACACACAACGTTTCGAGCTGTACAAAGCTCTTTCTCAAGTGACTGGCCAGTCAGTCCCTGGATCCTCCACTCTGTTCATATACTTTGAAATTACACCAGACAGGTTTTTTCCCTGCACCACGGAGCACCGGTACCTCTAATCGCAAGTATATTGCTTTTATTATACATATTTTGGTGTGCAGACATAACTCTTCATTTGATTCCTTGCTGGTAAAACATTTTATAAATACATACATACAATACTGTATATAGGAAAGCGTCCAGGCTACAAAACTGGTTCCAACAGCCAGGTGTATCAAAGAACAAAACAGAAAGGTATCCTACCCCCTACCCCCTCTCGCTCCTGTGTTACTACTGTACATGACTTCTATGCGTGAGACTCCACTACAGTCTCAAACTATCTCTGCTATAAGTGAGCGAGCCTGACTCCAAATCAGTGAGAGTAGAGGGGTGACAGCCCTGTGCACCAAAATCCTTGTATCCCACACACCCCAGGTCTCTAGGCTGCCAGGTTGTACCCCTGAAATGCCGAGTAATAAACCAGTGCAGTATTTACCTTCAGGGCACTTCGGCAGGCACGGGCAGGCAAGGACTTCTTGGTACGGTGGCAGTGAGTCCCCCTGTGTTTTTATCACCTGGGGAGAATGGCCTGTGCCCTTGGCATATAACCCGGCTTATCAGCACGTCATTACTTTTTGATTCCTGTAGTGTCTTTGACCCCAGGAGTTTGGTTACATTGTAACCAGCCTATCCCCACGAGACAAAAACTGGTTTGAACCCTCTCGCTGTTATGGGGCCAGGGCGACGTGCGCTGCAATGTGTTGTGGGATTCTGGCAGAGAAAGGGTTCCCTCCTTTTTCCAGAGAAGACCATTCCTAGGAAGCAAATTGTGCGCGGTTTGTGGCTATAATCCTGGATTTTATAGTGTTTGAGCAGTAAACACCTTCGTAACCTCAGAGCATTGATTTCCAACTTTTTTTTTGATCAGGTGCACTGTAAGGAACCCCAACCATCTCTAATAGCGCGTCTGCGATCAGATGCAGTGTAAGGATCCCCAACCCTCTCTAATAGCGCGTCTGAGATCAGATGCATTGTAAGGAACCCCAACCCTCTCTAATAGCGCTTCCTGTCCTCTACATATAGATGTGTCTCAGGCCTTGCAGTGATATATCATATTCCCCCCCTCTCCTTGTATAGCGCTGACAGTGCATGCAGCGCTGTACATAGAACTTTTGTAGGCATGCGTTCCTGCCCCATAAAGCTTACAATCTATGTTGTTGGTGCCTGAGACATAGAGAGATAAAGTGACTTGCCCAAGGTCACAAGGAGCTGACGCCGGGATTAGAACCCGGTTCCCCTGCTTGATACTCCGTGTCGTTGGTTATCGGAGTCAGTGTCTCTATTCACTGAGCCGCTCCTTCTCCCATATTCCACTGAAATGTCAACCCCAGGATCTCCGGGGCTCACTCTTCTGACTCCCTGAACATTTACTGGTCATGAACACCGTGTTGTCGCCTCACACAGTTACTGTGAAGTGCTACGTACATTAATGGCGCTATATAAATAAATGATAAAAGGAACAAAGGGCACAACGGATTTAGAATATCCAAACTCATTTATTGAGCCAACACTCAACTAATGAGTTTGGATATTCTAAATCCGTTGTGCCCTTTGTTCCTTTTATCATCTATCCAGGACGGATCACAGGTTTTCGTACAAACACTGGAGCACCGGTAACTGTATCAATCTTGTTTACGGAGTGCAGCATTTTTCCTATCTATCTGGGCTATATAAATAAAGACAAACATCTGACACAAGGGTGCGTGGGTTTATAGCTGTATGAAAGTAAAGGCACCACATTTCTGCAAGACTAAACTAGGACAGGTGTATATGAGCCAGTGATATGGGGCATAGAGCAAAGGGCTGCTATAAAAATGTAATGTGATACTTTAAGGAAACACAGTGTCGGCGATTGTAAGTAGGCGTTCATGTTATCTCCCAGTTATTCCTGACCTTTTCTGTGCTCTACTTCAGATCTATACAAACTGGGGCCGCCTGGATATACCAGAACACTGTGTCACTGTGTCACTCACTCACACTCACACTCACACTCACACTCACACTCTCTCACTCTACTTTCATTCTTTCTATCGCTCTGCTTTTTGTCTCACTCTCACTCTCACTCTCACTCTCACTCTCACTCTCACTCTCACTCTCTCTCTTTTTTATTTATATATATATATATTTATTTATTTTAAAGCAAATTTAATTAATTTCCACTGCAGGGACCTCCCCCTTTATGCATCTGGAAAACTTCCTGACTTTATGACCAATATTATTAATAAAAACGTCTCCCAATCTCTTTTGTTTGTCTCTAGGAACCTTAGTGCAGGGAGTGTGCGTTTGTAGCCGGAAGTTTTTAAACGATGGTACCGCTCCGGAAGTTACGCTACTTTCCCAAAGATGGCGGCGCCCAGTGTGGGTCGATTCGGAAGGTTGCGTGTCACGGTACCGCGCCGGGTGTGACCTCGGCCGGGACCCAGGTCCTCACCCGGATATCAGCTGCGCCCGGGGGGACATGGGGCTGTGCGGCCAGGCCTGCAGGGGGCTCCTGACATGGGGAGGGAGGAGAGGGCACCGTGTAGGGTGGTACAGCGCTCGAGGTGGGGGTATTGATAAGGGGGTCAGTACACAGGGAGAGGGTATAAATGAGGGTGTTAGTACACAGGGAGAGGGTATTAATGCGGGGGTTAGTACACAGGGAGAGGGTATTAATGAGGGGGTCAGTACACAAGGAAGTGGTATTAATGAGAGGTTCACTACACAGGTAGGGGTTAGAGGTGAGAGGATAAAGTGGATCAGTGTACTAGATGGCATTTGTGAAGGTCACAGGGCAGTAAAAGAGAGGAGAGGGGGTATTCATGGGGATGTCAGTGTACAGGGAGGAGGTTTAGCTGGTGAGAGACAGTGGGGGAGTGCACAGAGAAACCAGCAAAGGTATGGAGAAGGGGGGCTCGGTGTGCAGGGAGGTGTTACAGCGGGGGGTGTTTATACACAGAGAGTGAGACCTGCGTGCAGGACGCATGGACTCAGTGTTTGGGGACCTAAGGATAACCGGTGCTGCACTCGTGACAGAGAGAGCTGGAGAGAGGCGGTGCGCTCTAGAGAACACAGCGGACATTTTTTGCTTACCAAGATAAAGGGGATCAGGTTTACAGGAGAGTTGAATAGAGGCACCGCTCGGCCCTTCCTCACCAAAAGACAATCGTGTTGTGTTGTAAGGTTTTACACGCAGGTCCTTCGTGTACCAAGCGAGGACGATCACTGTGATCAAGTTGGGAGAACCCGCCCTCCTTTGAATGTCATGTTTTTTGGGACAGATGAGTTTGCGTTGGAGTCTCTTAAAATTCTGAATAAATTCAGGTAAAGTAAGACCTCAAAGCCTATTTTAGTGATGCTGTGTCGATTTTATGTAGTGTAATGACGATTGTGTTTTAATTCTAAACACTGATCCAATGTAGTCGACAAACTGTGTAATATCGAATCTGTTCAACTGAAATCTAAAACTCTTCAGACAATCAAGATGGGGATTTGTCTTCAATATGTAGAAAGAAAGAGACGGCACTGAATCCCAGGATGAAGTAACACTCGATTCGTAGAAGAATATCCAAATTCACTTCAAACAATATACATTGATAATGAAGATAAATATGTCTTTATTGGTAAAGGAACATACAACATGGCGACGTGTCGGACCCGTACTTTGTGGTATGTTCCTTTACCAATAAAGGCAACTTTATCTTCATTATCTTTGTTTATTGTTTGAAGTGAATTTGGCTACCAATTTTGAGTGTTACTTCATCTTGGGATTGAGTGCTGTGTCTTTTCTTTACATATGCTATCAAGCGTGATCACACTTAGTCAAGCACCTTCCGACACAGACTGTTTTTACTCCACATTGGAGTATTTGGGACTTTGTTCCCTTTATCTATTCTAGGATTTGTCTTGTAACAATATTTTAATGCTAGTTTAGTTTCAGTAGAGACGTGTTTAGTTATATACACCGAGATTAGTGCTAAAAGCATCATCCTTGATAGGGCGATTTTAATGTTGATAAAGAAGAGGTAGACGCGCCCTTCAAAAGTGTCCTTAGACCATTTATACAATATATGTGAGACATAAAAACACACAACGTTTCTGGGTAAGAGTTATCTCTTCAGGTTTTTCATTTTCTCATTGACTTTCATTGTACATTTTTTTTTTTCTTTTTTTTTAACCTAACAATTGTCCGTAATTTTTTTTTATACCTTGTTGTTAACTTAGACCACGAGAATCATTGGTTGGGAGACTTGAAGTTGTCACATTGCCATCCTCTTTGCCAAAGGGTCTTCCCGTGCAGAATTACGCCTCAGACTGTGGAATTCCAATCCACGAGTGGCCCCACACAGGGCAGTGTGATCAGTTTGACGTTGGGGTGGTGGCATCATTTGGGCGACTGCTCAGCGAAGACCTGATCTTAAGATTTCCATAGTAGGTTCCCTGTGGAGTTTGGTGCAAGCTGAGCAGGCTCCGTGCTGTGACCCATCTGTAACCCTAAATGTCTCTGTTTCAGTGGCATTTTGAATGTACACCCCAGCTGCCTTCCAAGGTGGCGAGGTCCGGCTCCCATAATACACACAGTGCTGCATGGGGATGAAAACACTGGTGTCACCATCATGCAAATTAGACCTAAAAGGTAGGACAGCTTCTCCTTGTGTCACAGATGGTCAGGGCTTGATATAAAGCTTCCTGAAGATCTTGGGCTCTGTGCTGCCCTATTATGGTTAAGTTACTGTAACTATTTCTAAAATATTTTACCAGGTAATACATTGAGTTACCTCTCATTTTCAAGTATGTCCTGGGCACAGAGTAATGACAAATACATGGTTACATTAACTGAACAGAGGTTATAAAGGCAATTCACAGACATTTCATGCACAGATAGTTGGAATATTGGGTACAGGGGATAAAAGGGCTAGTGAGTTTCAGATTTAACTAGAGCAGCTTTAACATCACCAAACATCAGCGAACGGCTCACACCCTTTTGCTGCACCAAAGGCTGTCCATCTCTGGGGCAAAGCAGATGTAGACTGAATGGGTTCAGAATAAATGCAGCTGTGGTTTCAAAGTCCTTTGTCCTCCTGGGTCATTAACATTCCAGTGGGCACAGTTAAGGAAACACATAGCAGTACGTAAATGCAGGTATTAACCCTAAGCACCCTGGTTCTGTGCAGAGCAGCTCTTGGGGAACCCTTTTCTTGCATTTGCCTTTGGGGCCACACAGATGTGACTGAAGGGGTTCAGATTGAATGCAGACTAAGATGTTATAGATACAATAAATGATCTCCTTTAATAATCTAGATGAAGAAATTATTGAACCATCGGCACAGGTGAATGCATCATTAAAACACTGTTTCAAGAATTGTTTAAAATGTATTTTAAAATTTAAAATGTATTTACCTCATTGTTTGGAAATGATTGGGAATTGTTACCACATGGAGGTTGTTTCCTTTAGGTTTGATGTGGGCCCCATTATAATGCAGGAGAAGTTCCCTGTTCCTCCCAGGTGCACTGCGAAGGAGTTAGAAGCTGTGCTGTCCAAGCACGGGGCTGAAATGGTAAAGGGTAAATGGCATCGTGTTGCTGGTACTGTCTCTTGCTCGGCGCCGTGACAAGTTAGGGAAGGCTTGTTCTCCAGCTCTCAAATTCATTACCCTTTTTTCCTGCCTTTTTCAGCTCATTTCTGTTTTGAAAAACTTACCTCAATGCTTGGAGCTTAGTAGGGAGCAGCCAAAAGAAGGTGTAACATTTGGTAAGCATCTTGTGACCTTTCTGTTTATATTGCTTTCTTAGATAAGTTCATATTTTTGTGGGAGATATGTACCCAACCTTTCTGCTACAGAGTCCATAATTAATATGGGCATGTCTCTGAATATACCAAAGGGCATGATACACACCACCCTGAAAATCCATGTGTGCGAGTTTTGGTTCCACTCTACCCGCTGCTGAAGAATCCTCCTCTTTGTCCTCTGTATCATTCACCACATACCATACTTTTCCTCTGGGTATATACAGGCATACCCCGCTTTAATGACACTCACTTTAAGTACACTCGCGAGTAAGGACATATCGCCCAATAGGCAAACGGCAGCTCACGCATGCGCCTGTCAGCACATCCTGAACAGCAATACCAGCTCCCTACCTGCACCGAAGCTGTGCGCAAGCGGGGAGACTATAGAGCCTGTTACAAATGCGTTCTTTACATCAGTTATGCACGTATATGACGATTGCAGTACAGTACATGCATCGATAAGTGGTATAAAGGTAGTGCTTCACTTTATGTACATTTTCCCTTTACATACATGCTCCGGTCCCATTGCGTACGTTAATGCAGGGTATGCCGTTATACTTGTACTAGGGAGAAGGAGTGGCTCAGTGAGTAAAGACACTGACTGGCACTGAGAGTTTGAAGCAGGGGAGCCTGGTTCAATTCCCAGTGTCGGCTCCTTGTGACCTTGGGCAAGTCACTTTATCTCCCTGTGCTTCAGGCACCAAAAAAATAGATTGTAAGCTCCTGTGAAAGCCACACTCCATGGGGCAGGGACCTCAGCCTGCAAAATGTCTCTGTAAAGTGCTGCGTACAACTAGCAGCGCTATACAAGAACATGCTATTATTATTATTATTACCTGATAATGGAGGCTGATGTTTTTTGTGATTGTACGCCCCCATACATGATCCCTTATAAGGCTTATAGTGTGTGTGTGTGTGTGTGTGTATATATGTGTGTGTATATATACAGTGGTTGACAAATCACCCAAAAATCTACTCGCCGAACAAAAAAATCTGCTCGCCACCTAGTACCACACGTGTGCTGCTTGGGCCAATAGGAGCTCACCACGATGTTAAATCCACTCGCCCGGGGCGTGCAAATGTATAGGTTTGTTGAACACTGTATATGTATGTGTATATATATGTATGTGTATGTGTATGTATATGTATGTATATATATATGTACAGTGTTCGACAAACCTATACATTTGCACGCCACGGGCGAGTGGATTTAACATCGTGGCGAGCTCCTATTGGCCCAAGCAGCACACGTGTGGTACTAGGTGGCGAGTAGATTTTTTTGTTCGGCGAGTAGATTTTTTGGTGATTTGTCGACCACTGTATATGTATGTGTATGTGTTTGTATATATGTATGTGTATATATATATATATATATATATTCCAGTTGATTCCTCGCATCTTGCTTTGCAGCACCCAAGCTGACGGCTGCCATGAGCTGCGTGAGGTGGGAGGAGCAGAGTCCAGAGCAGATTGTACGGCTGGAGCGCGCTATTGGGTTCTCGGTGAGGGATTTCCAGAAACGAAAACCTAAACCTGGTCAGAATAGGGATTGCATTGGATTGCTTCAGTGTTGCCAGCATTCATTCATTATTATTTACACCAAATTCAAACAGTAAAAAGCATAGAATTATTGCTAGTGCTGTAGGTAGCAGATTACAACACATGCTCTTTCAGACGCTGCTGCTATTGCTGTACTCTGGACATCCTAATTTGGCACTTGTAGAAGCAGCTCACAGTGCAGGGTTTGGTAGAAGTGGAAGTAGCCTAGTTGCGTAGTAAGACAAACTGTCCATCATGTACAATGATACCATACAGGGTATCCAAATGGGCGAATAAACATCTGTGCAGCTGTAGCCAGTGCTGACCCACAAGGGGAATTATGACTGATGTAAATGGCAATTGGACCTTGTCCAGGATCAAACACTTGTGGTCCGCTTCACCGATGACAATGCATTGTTGTCTGTATCCCTCACTGACCCACAAGTAACATATGACATGCACCCAGCTGAGACTGACCGGATCCTGTCTGTTGTCTTGCAGGTGCCGCTGCAGACGCTCTGGATGGGCTCTCCAGTTAAACTCCTCAACTTTGTGGAAGTGCCCAATTTGCTTAACATTGCAGGTAACTGCCTATAGAAGGGGTTCTCTGTCAGGCTGCCTCTGATCACCTTCATAAAATTAGTGATGGTCATAGTACTGTGCTGGAGATGGAAGATTCTGCATTACAATTAAAATGTGAAAATTTGTCATTTTATACTTACTGTCAGTATAACATTGTAAATGTAATATTTAGTAGCAAATTTTTATATCGGTTATTAACCGTTTTTTAGGAACTTTAATGAGCGTACATCTTCTGATAAATTGATTGGATGCATCGGCAAATAAAACACATTAATAGACATTCCTCGTGGGGTAAAAAAGGCTGAGAAACATTTATCCAAATCTGACTTCTCTGCTCACCACAAAAAACAAAAAATACCCAATGCTACATCCAGTATGTCCAACAATATATAGTTAAATACTTAACTGTTTGTTTTCTTATAAATAAAGGTAATTTAGTTAAACTCTGGCCAAAGCGTTATAAGCCTGCAGCCACGTCACGGCGTGACCACTCTGCAGCCACGTCACGGCGTGACCACTCTGCAGCCACGTCACGGCGTGACCACTCTGCAGCCACGTCACGGCGTGACACCTCTGCAGCCACGTCACGGCGTGACCACTCTGCAGGGTCTAACACTGCCTGTGAGTATTCTCATTTACCTCTGCAGTGGAGGGCAAAATGTCTCGATATACCAGTCTTCTCTGCTCACCAGCCTCCCCGTTATGATAATCTTTTGGGTGGGTGTTTATTTTGTCCATGTTTGTATCTGCGCTTGCGGTTCCATTTATCAGCAGGGGGTATTTGGGGTATAGAAATGTCCCTGTGTACTTGTAGAATGGATAAAGCAGCGTACTTTGCTGCTGGAGTAGCCTGCGATGAATTGAAAAGCTGCATTTAAACAGATTTCTACGGCCACTTAAAGGGAAGCGAGACTCAAACTTTCACTGCTAGCAAAACACGAGTCCATATTTTGAATTTGGCTCATCCCAGAGATCCATTCCCCAGCATTACAAACAGAGTGATTTCTGACGCAGAAGCACAGCACTTTTGCTTATAAACCTGAATACACAAGCTGCTCTCAAATGTTTAATTAGTAACATTTTGTTATGCTTTTATTTCTGCAGAACTGGACCGTGTGCCCGGCTCTGTTGTATATCACCAGGGCTCTCAGACCTTGGTGGTACGGTGCAAGGTATGCCGCCTCCTGTGAATATTGCTGTACATGTTTGTCTGGGTGTGTAAATAGCAGTAGTTTGCATTGTCTGGCACATTCTCGAGCACATCCATCAGCGCCCTGTCATTTTCTCCTGCATAAGGTACAGCTCCTGCTTTTGTAATTAGTGAATCGGGACAGTTTAATTAATACAGACTGCTCCAGAAATCCCAGCCACTGTCTGCAAACGTTCAGTTTGTCAGCCGTTCATAGCTGTGTTGCTTTTCTTATACTCCATGTCCACCAGTGACATTTGACTACATCACAAGCTTTACCCCCTTTTGGGGCGGGTGGTCTGTAACTCCCCAAAAAGTAGTGACACTTGGGGGATTTGTCAGCAGCAGGAAGCAGATAATTGTAGGCTAATACTTTGTATGCCTAATCAAATATATAACAAACTTGCCCATCTTCCAAAACATGCAGTGGCATTGGGACCAAGATGCAGGACATGATCAGGTCTCCTTTGTCTATAAAGATCTTGCTTCAGGTCCGTGTGCTGACAGTTGGTTTTGTTTGATCGCAGGACGGCTGGGTTGGGGTCAAAACTATAATACTAAAGAAGAAACTGTCAGCCACAGATTTCTACAATGGATATCTGCACCCCTGGTTCCAGCAGAAATCAAGCATGCAGCTGGAGGAATGCAGGTTCCACACGCTCCGCCTACAGCCAAAACCCAAGGTCCCAAGGCAGAAACAGGTCTCTCTGGGGAGCACCGCAGGACAGTAGAACAAGCCAGTGATACAATGTATCAAAGCATCACTCATCCGGTTTATAGCCAAAGAGGTTCAACATTGTGGCTGTATTATTCCACGTGTGGAAGCACAGATTGAAGTAGAAGCCTTAGTCACTTTGCAAGGACAATGTTAAGACTAAGAGTTTGAGGCAGAAACCTGCCATTTGGACACTAGAGGCTGGGATAATTCTCCCGTTCAGGCCAGACGCATTGAAAGGGTAAGGTTATGCTAGTGTTTAATCTGTGCATCGTGTGGAACTTGTGCCCACGCAGGCAGCAAAAATAAAGTGGATAGGGAGTTAAGTGACAAGCCCACTGTGTGCTCATTTGCACATGTCACTACCCAGAATCCTTTGCTGCAGCTTAACACGTGACCATGGATTTAATGAAGCCGGTTTGGGGACCTGTGGAGGACGTGCGGATACACGTAAAAGTATTGCTGCATGGATAAAACACCCTGATGTAAATGTATTACTGAAGGAAGGAATGTTTTAACAGAACCACCAATGAAATGTGCATTTGTATTCCTGAATATCCAACTTCTGTGACTGTTGAAGCCTCTGCTCTAAAAGTTTAAACCAGTGTTTCTCAACTGGGTAGATAAGCCATGAGGGGTGAGAGCGGTGCCTTGGGAGATAGTGTTTAAACCAGCGGTTCTCAGCCGATCTTGTTGAGCACGATTTAGCATAAAATCATTATTTCCTTAGGATCCCGACTCTTGTATTGCAGAGTTAACTGAAGGTAGACCTACGGAAACCGTGTGTTTTCTGAAATAAGTGCAAGTAAAATTTCTTGCTCCACTTGGAATCTGTGTAGTAACGTCAAACTTGTAATACTGTACATGCAATAACCTCATACAAGAGACGTGGATTATAAACAAAACGTAACTTCATGTATGTATATCATCATTAAATAAAACCTTTTCTACGTAATGTACAGTGCGATGATAAGCAATTGTTTTTGTGGGAGAATTGCGACTATTGTATAGCAGTGATTATATTAATCCACCATAATGTTAGCAGCAGTAATATGTGTACATCAGCAAACAGTCAGTGAACACAACTGCTTCTCTTGCTGTCACCATGCAAAACAATGAGATCAGTCGAACATTAAAATAAATAAAACGGTATTTGATTGTGGATAAAAATAAATTCAAAGAAGTCCTCTACCCAGCATCAGAAATACATTTATTTATAAAAATGTGTTACCAGGAAGTAATACAGTTACCGCTCGTTTTCAAGTATATCCTGGGCACAGAGCTATAACAATACATGGTTACATTAAAAGAACAGAGGTGATACAGGCAATTCCCAGACATTTCATGGACAGAGAGAGTTGGAAAATTGGGTACAGGGGATAAAAGGACTGGTGAGTTTCAGATTGAAATAGAGCAGCTTTAACTTCAGCAAACGGCTCACGCCCTTTAGCTGCTTTTGGGGCGACACAAATGTACACTGAAGGGATTCAGATTGAATGCAGGTACCAATTCAAAGTTCTTTGTCCTTTTGGATCATTAACATTCCAGTGGGTGGGGTTTACATTCCACAAAGTACAAGCAAATATTAACCCTTAGCACGCTGGTCCTGTGCAGGGGGGAGCAGCAGCTCTTGGGGAGCTTCATCAAGCGTCCGCCTTTGGGGCAAAGCAGATGTACACTGAAGGGGTTCAAATTTTTGGAAGCCACCATCTGCCCTATTGCAGGTCAACCTTGTGGGTCAGCTGGCCTTACCAACCCATCATAAGCACGACGATGAATGGGAAACAATCCTCTTGTGTGCGTGGTTAAATGGGAAGCCATGACACGAGTCACCTGGCATTGCCCAGGGACCTCTTCTCTTTACACACTCTCTCTCTAGGTGACCTTATCACATCTTTTCGATTAAAATATCACACCTGTGCTGATGACACACACATTTACCTTTCAACCCCAGACCTTACAGCTGCTGTATTAACCAAAGTCTCTGAATGTCTCTCTGCGATATCATCCTGGTTGGCCCTCTGCCGACTAAAACATGTCAAAGATGGAGCTCCTTATACTTTCTCCCAAACCTGGTCCTACTGCCCCCTTCTACATTGCTGTTGGCTGTATTATCATACATCTAGTATCACAAGCACGCTGCTTAGGGGGTCACATTCGGCTCCTCCCTCACATTCACAATGTAGCCAAAACTTGACGTTTTTTCCTTTGTAAGCTTACAAAGATTCGCCCTTTCCTCTGTCGCTTTACTGCTAAAACTAAAACGCAGGCCCTAATTCTCTCCCACCTTGACTATTGTAACCTTCTACTGTCCGGCCTTCCTACCTGTCTCCCCTGCCTCTCCCTCACCTGTCTCACCTACAAATCTATCCCAAACACTGCTGCTAGAATCACTTTACTCTCTCTCCTAAACCTGCCTCAGCATCTCTCCTGGCTTCCTATTAAATCCTGTATTACTTCCAAAATTCTCCTCTTAAGGCCACACCCCCCTCTGCCCCTCTTTAGGCCAGTTCTATACTGCGTGCGCACAGTAGTTTTAGTTGGCTGAGGTTAGTCAACCATTCTATAATGGTGCCGCGCGCGGCAGGGAGAGTGGAACCGGGCGACGGGGGGGGAACGAGGAAAAGAATGAATTTGCGCCGCTACCGCCACTGAAATGTGTGTGTGGGTGTACAATATTATTAAAAAAAAATTATTAAAAGGATTAATTTATTTATTTAAAAACTTATGTAAGCACGCACGCGCACACGCGCGCACAGACGCGCGCTCACACGCTCACACGCTCACACGCACACACGCACACACACGCACACACACGCACACACTACCTCACTCGCGCACAGTATACACACAAAATGTGTGCAGCACGTGCACGCGCCTTCGCACGGCAGCACACAGTGTATAAACAGCCCAACTCTTGCGTTCTGCTCAAGGATGTCTTCTGTCTACCCCTTTTGTATCTAAAGTCTTCTCCTACCTAAATCCTTACCCTCAATAGCCAACTAGCACCCTCTCTCTCCACCTTTTAGGGCATTTCTTAAAACACACACAGATAACGAAGCATATGGGTAGCTTCATGGAGGATACTATACATCTTGGATGCACTGACCAAAACACCTTCCCATTTAGATTGTAAGCTACTCGAGGCAGAGAATCCTTCTCCTATTGTTTTATTCCCATTGTGTTATAATATTATGTCACGTGTATTGTTGAGCGCTATGTACCTGGATTGTGCTATATAAATAAAGACATACAACATTTTCCACAATCATGTCTTCCAGATGTATCACCTCTGCTCTGGAGAAACAGGATGTGACTCAGTGCTTTAAAACAAGCACATTGAGGATGTGCGAGGTAAATTGCACCAGCGGTGTCCTTTCTGCAGGTGAAAGCTCAGGACGGTTTAACCAACGGCAGGTACCACTGAAAGAAAGGAGATGAAACCATGTTGGGGACAGCTACTCTCGAGAGTTGACACATTGTAACGGCTTGTTAAGAGGGAATATGTGACATAATATGAGCAGTGATATTCCAAAAGGAGGAAGTTAAACAAGCAGAGGAAATACCTCCTCGGACATTCCTGCTGATTTCCTGCCTTCTGCATTGAAAGGAGGCTTCAGGTATCCTTTAAAATACAGCGGTACCAGCTCATGGAAGGTGGACAAACAGTCCTATAGGGAGAGACAAGCAGTACATTGATCAATCATATGTAACTATGAACCAGTGAATGGCATTAATATTTACAATACATACCACCATTACAGCCCATAAAACACTAGAGCTATGATACTATACAAACCCAAAGAGTAATTATGGTGGTAACCCAACTCCTGCAGAGTGATGTGATTTTCTAGCCTAAGTTAAATCAGGATTGTATACATGTGAGATCCCATAAAAGGCGAGAATGTCTGACAGTGTTTGTAACATGGTGATTACACACAACGAGCTCGCACTATAGGGTGAGCAGCCCGAGAGAACATCAACACTTCCACCTGTAGAACGGAACATGGGCGTCAGGCTGAGCAGTGTATGACACCTAAGGGAGCAGGATGCGGACAGGATGCCTGCAACCCTCTGACTTAAAAGTATAAATCCCTTTCAATAGAGGGATGAAATGGCCCTGGTCACAGAATGAATATAAACACGCACACACACGCGCCCCCTCATTCTCTCCCGTCTTGATTACTGTAATCTCCTGCTGTCCGGCCTTCCTGCCTCTCACCTGTCTCCCCTACAATCTATCCTAAACGCTGCTGCCAGAATCACTCTACTCTTTCCTAAATCTGTCTCCGCGTCTCCCTGCTGAAATCCCTCTCCTGGCTTCCTATCAAATCCCGTAGTACTTACAAAATTCTCCTCTTTAAAAGCTTTACACTCTTCTGTTCTTCCTTACATCTCGGCCTTAATTTCTCGCTATACACCTGCCCAACTTTCACGTGTTGCTCAAGGATGTCTTCTCGCTACCCCTTTTGTATCTAAAGCCCTCTCCTGCCTAAAACCTCTTACTCACTGCCCCACACCTCAATATCCGACTAGCACCCTCTCCCTTCACCCGTAGGACCTTAAAGCACTTTTCTGTAATGAAGCACATGGGTAGCTGGCTGATACTGTACATCTCACATGCACTGACCTTGGCCCCTTGCAGACGCACTTACAAGAACGCTCTCCTACTGTCTCTGTAAGTTCTCCCCACTTAGAGTGTAAGCTCTTCCAGGCAGGAACTTCTCCTAATGTTACTTTTATGTCTGAAGCGCTTATTCCCAATATGTGTTATAAAATGATGTCACGTATATTACTGCTGGGACGCGCTGTGTAAATATATATATGAGAAGGAAGGTAACCAGCACTCCAGTAAATAAACTTGATAGGTCTGGTGCTGGTGCCATAAACTAATACATTGGGTATTTAAAGTCACTCTTTGTCTGTTGTTCACTGCACACCCCCGATGAAGATCCCTCTGTGCGGATCGAAACGTTGTACTGTTTATTTCTTTAATACAATTACTTTGGATTATACTTTTGAGTGCTGTCGTCTTTGTTTGTGCCATCATTTCTGCTGGTGACGTGTGTGTGTACACACACACACACACACACACACACAAATATAAAGCAGAAAATAGCCGTGTTAGTCCAGTTGCGATAGTGCAGAATAAATGAGTTCTTCAGTATTAGGTGATACCTTTTTTATTGGGCTAACAATTTATGTCATAGGACAAGCTTTCGAGAGTTCTCCTCTCTTCTTCAGGTCAAGCAATACTGATATACAAAGGATTCAATGGCTAAAACAGTGTGGAGAGAGGGAAAAAAAAAAAACACTCTACACACACACACACACACACACACACAAATATATGTGTGTGCAGCGCTGTCATTGCGCGCAGTCAGGGAACTATCTCATATCCTCAGTTGCAAACTGCAGAGCCACTTACCCGCTGCTCCTCGGTGCAGATGTACGTGAACCATTTCAGTCCTGCGGCCACGTGGGTGATTTCGTCAGTGTAGATCACCTGGAGGACCGACACCGAGCTCTCATCCCCCTGAGCCGCGAAACGCTGCAGTGTCTGAGGGTGAACGTCTAACCCCCTGCAAAATACGCACACGCGCAGGTTTGAACTTGGATTTAACTTGACCAGTAATCTCAATAAACAGCCTGAATTACAGATCTCGCCTCCTACTACTATTTCATTTGCCTTCCTCTGGATCAATATACTGTAAGTGCGGATAAAGTATCTGTCGTCTAAATTTAGCATAGGTTGAACTTGATGGACGTACGTCTTTTTTCAACCTCATCTACTATGTAACTGTAACTACTTTATGTATTAAATCAAGAGATGGAGGGTGGTCACAAAATATATGGACTGGACTAACGGTTTAAATCCCTCCTCTGCCTTTGCAATGCGTTTCTAAACCCTGGGACGTTAAAAACAAGAAATACATAATACCGGTAAGTGAGATTTCCGTTTTACTAAGCTCCAGTCAAACAGCTGATTCCTGAGATTTTAATGACCACCGCAGATTGTCCCATGGAGAAGAGATACTTTAACCTCAGCAGTGCCTCGGGTATTCCTCCTCACCTTGCTTCGTGGACCATGTGCACGATAGCCAAGCGACCCAGGAGATCGTGTGCGGTGTCTGCAGCCGACTGCCACAAACCTAGCCATGTACAAATCACGGGGTTACAGGGGTTTAACCCCATCGCCAGCAGGGACTCTCAGAAGCCCAGCGACAGCGACATAACTCATTAAAGTCCTGCACAAACAAGACTAAGGACGCACATCTCAAAATCCCCATTGCACATATCCGAATAGTTGGCATAATTTACTCTCTTCACTGCCAACAGGGCCGGAGAAGCCAAGACATTGGAAACGGAGATGCTGCCATTCTACCAATGATGGAGGCATACAGAAAACAGACACAATTGCTACTGCTTGGTCACAAATCTTTTGGTAACAATGTCCTCGCTGCAATGCATTTTGGGTGCGTGTAGAACAGGCCTCAGTATTAAATGAAAATACACTGCAAGCCGGCAAGATCAAAAATGACAACGGACACTCTGATCATCAAGGCCAGGGGCGGCCAAACTCCCGTCCTCAAGGGCTACCAACAGGTCAGGTTTTCAGGATATCCCTGCTTCCGCGCATGTGGCTCAATCAGTCTCAGCTTCAGCGCAGGTGGCTCAATCAGTAGCTCAGTCGTCGACTGAGTCACCTGTGCGGAAGCAGGGATATCCTGAAAACCTGACCTGTTGGTGACCCTTAAGAACTGGAGTTGGCCGCTCCTGGCTTACACAGACCCCTATTAAGCAGAGCGTGATGATACAGGCCGACTGCTTTATGTGGAATAATCGTCTTGCTATTAGGAAATGTAACGGGGAGCACTTACCGTTGTGCACAGGGAGAGCCCCGAAGTTACTCCCCAGCTCGGACAGACGCTTCTCCAGCAAGCGATAATGCTGAGGAATGGAGAGAAAGAGGGGACTTGGACAATCTATAACGCCTCCTACCTGTAATCATAAGATCTTTAGTGCTGGAGGGATCCGCAATGCATTGTAATGACGTTATGGGCCATCCCATGCAGAAAATACAATATCCCTCATTTATTTAATAGAAAGATTCACACAATCCACGTGGCCCTGTGTTGTGCCACGTCGTATGCCCCCTATTTATTAAACACCAAGTAGACCTCACTATATCTTGTACTGTCCAATCATTATGGGCATTATGAACCCAAGCCTTGCAGCTTCACACGTCAAAGGCTTAAATAATTAGGGGACCATTTTGTGCGAACTCAAAACCCCCCAGAAGGTTCACAATGCTGACCTTGGCCTCATCTCCGGCCACTTTGACGAAGTCGGAGAAGAATTCTCGTGGCATGGTCTCGCCCGTGTGCAGCCGGAACTCTGCGAAGCGGGCGATGATGTCCCATGACAGGTCTATCGCCCACTGCTCGATGTTTGCCAACGAGTGCAGCAGAGCAATCCTACTGGCCTGAGGGGACAACACACAGGGGACATTACCCTCCGACCTCCAGCAGGGACCAGCATTGCACAGCTGGGGAAGATAGTGATCGTTAGCGGACGAGAGAGGAAATACACTAAGGAATCTAGTGCAGATAGATGCTCGTGTCCACCGGCTCTCACCAGTGTGCCCCCCCGGCTCTCACCAGTGTGCCCCCCGGCTCTCACCAGTGTGCCTCCCGGCTCTCACCAGTGTGCCCCCCTTGCCCCTCTTGATCCTCCCAGGCTGCACTATGGTCAGATTCTCGTTACGGCTGGGCTGGGCTGGCGGCTCCATCTGCCCGATTTCTGTGATCCTCCCAGAGTCCCACCTCTCCTGCACCTCCTGTGTGAGCGTTACCTGGGAAGCAGATTATACTGAAGTATAAATATGTGAAGCCAATGTCACCATCATATGACATGGCAACGTACAGACAAGGGAACGCCGTGCGACCGAGCACACCGGGGCCGTTCTCTCACCTTCTCTTCTGGATCCGCGGTGCTGAGAATTTTGCTGGCCCAGTAACACAGGGAGGTTTCGGAATCTGTGCGTTGGGAGCTCTCTGCAGACTCAATATTAACTGTAAAAACAAGACGCGCTATTATTCCGCAGGCCTTCACAGCCGCACTTAATCCTTTCCCGGTTTAACTTCTCACAGAATCTCATGCACATTTTAATACATTTATTTTTAGGACTTTTGCAGGATTTATCAGTCAATAAGAGAACCCTCACAGATATAAAAGCATATGATATTCCTCAATGTATAAGATATATATTTAGAAACGAGACAACATTGAATAATTTATTCACCACGGGTTAGACACTCCCGAAAAAGGGAGATAAATGTATGTTAACAGCACATATGAAACTATTACACGATGGAGGTGCAATCACCGCCCCACGACCCCCTGGTATCTCTGCCATGTTTCGGGAAGCGGTTCACTGCATATGTTTGCATCAGCTTGACTCTTACCCGAGTGTTTACATTGCGTTTCCTTCCAAGGGGCGAGGGACAGCGCGTTCTGAGATTGGATATAAACCTTCCCTTCGCAAACCTTCACATCATACACCTGGTTCTGAAGGGACAATCATTTATTTAAATATAAGGAGGAATTAAAAACAAACAAACACTGCCTGCCTTAACAGGACAGAGAGGTATCGCTGCAGTTCCACTTTCATGAAGGGACCATATGGGACCTGAAACGTGGTCTTTACATTGTGCTTGGATGTCACATTAAATGGAGAATTGTATTAAGAACGTGCGAGTAGAGATCTACTTTGTATCTCTGTCCCAGAGGAGACCTGCACTTTGTATCTCTGTCCCAGAGGAGACCTGCACAGTGTATCTCTGTCCCAGAGGAGACCTGCGCTGTGTATCTCTGTCCCAGAGGAGACCTGCACTGTGTATCTGTCCCAGAGGAGACCTGCACAGTGTATCTCTGTCCCAGAGGAGACCTGCACAGTGTATCTCTGTCCCAGAGGAGACCTGCACTGTGTATCTCTGTCCCAGAGGAGACCTGCACTGTGTATCTCTGTCCCAGAGGAGACCTGCACTGTGTATCTCTGTCCCAGAGGAGACCTGCACTGTGTAGCTCTGTCCCAGAGGAGACCTGCCCTGTGTATCTCTGTCCCAGAGGAGACCTGCGCTGTGTATCTCTGTCCCAGAGGAGACCTGCACTGTGTATCTCTGTCCTAGAGGAGACCTGCACTGTGTAGCTCTGTCCTAGTGAGACCTGCCCTTTGATGAATTTGGAGTGTCCCCTGAGACTGTTTCCCTGCACATTACACGAGCATCAAGCAAACCAGCAATAAGACAAACATGTAAATGTGTTAAAATATGCCGCGAAAGAAAAAACATTCAGAAAGACACCCCTTACTATTCTTTTGCTGGATTCCAAGAAAACATTAAAATACTCTTTTTAGGAAGCACCGTGTGTATGCATTTCTCCCACTGCATTCTGCATGTGTAGGGATGCAGCACAGCCCAATGACAAACCTCTCACACCCCCCAACGTCAAACCTCTCACACCCCCCAACGTCAAACCTCTCACACCCCCCAATGTCAAACCTCTCACACCCCCCAACGTCAAACCTCTCACACCCCCCAACGTCAAACCTCTCACACCCCCCAACGTCAAACCTCTCACACCCCCCAACGTCAAACCTCTCACACCCCCCAACGTCAAACCTCTCACACCCCCCAACGTCAAACCTCTCACACCCCCCAATGTCAAACCTCTCACACCCCCCAGGCGAGTCACTGATATTTCTATCGGACCTGTAATCCTGTAGAAGACGACCCATCGTCCAAGCAGAATTCAAAATAATGCCAAGGGCAGGTTAAGGCCCAGCGACCACTACACAGCTCCTCGATGTCCCCTTGCTCCAAAGGCCCCCCTACACGGCGGAAACAGACACTAGGAAAAACCATTCCAACGGGAATAATGATACCAAGTCATGTATTTACACACTGACGGAAGCATGTCACAATATACTGTGTATTATACATACAATACCTTCATGGGGACACGCAGAGTCCATGGCATAGAATTTGTCATCATCCGTGTGAACTAAAACCACATGTTCCCCATCCTCGGAATAGAACCTGCACAGGACAAGATTCCATGGTTAAAATATGATTCCATTACTCCCAAGTGAATGAATGAAAAACAAGTATATCTGTCAAGTAACAGATCCTAATATTTGACATATTCTTGTAATATTCCCTTCTGTATCTGTTTGCGCTTGTCTGTTCTTATTTGGTATGGTCATTCTGTTTACATAGATTAACTGTACTCCCATTGTACCGTGCTGAGGTATATGGTGGCACTTTACAAATAAACCTGCACTGAGGTTTGAAGCGACGGGGGGCGTGGCCGTGATGTCACGTGAGCGGTTTGCTCTCATTGGCTGAAATGCGCACGTCGCACGGCAAAGACAAAATTCTTTGTCATCTCCAGAATCGCGCGCGCTCTACGGGCGGCATCATGAGGGTACATACATGTGTTCCGGAGGCGGGTGGTGTCGTGCATACGACACCACCGCTATAATCGCGGCCTTATGGGTGATAAGATTGTGATGTATTCTTTCAGCGCACTGCAGCTTGTAAAATAATATTATAGGGCCCGAGTTTCTAAGGATTCTTTAGAACAGGGTACAGCAAATACAAACCCCGCGTGTGCGCACTTTCACGTGTCAGACAGGTCTGCAACCCTGCCCTTCCCCATTATCTCTCAGCATACAATGCTTCCACTGCAGCCAGGGATTCTGGGTAATGACATGCAAATGAGCACAGTGTCACAATTTTTTAAAATCCATTTTAACATGGGTACCTATAAGCTTATGGCTGCCGTATTACGCAGCTTTTCAGCACAGCCTGGGCTAAAGAAGTGTAGAGCCCTATATGAGTGCATCATCTGGGTGCAGGGGGGCTGCCTTATATCAGTATCATGTTATGGGGGTGCCCTATATGAGTGCATCATGTTATGGGGTGCAGGGAGGTTACCCTATATGAGTGCATCATGTTATTGGGTGCAGGGGGGCTGCCTTCTATCAGTATCATGTTATGGGGGTGCCCTATATGAGTGCATCCTGTTATGGGGGTGCCCTATATGAGTGCATCATGTTATGGGGGTGCCCTATATGAGTGCATCATGTTATGGGGGTGCCCTATATGAGTGCATCGTGTTATGGGGGTTCCCTATATGAGTGCATCATGTTATGGGGGGTTCCCTGTATGAGTGCATCGTGTTATGGGGTGCCCTATATGAGTGCATCGTGTTATGGGGGTGCCCTATATGAGTGTACCATGTTATGGGGTGCAGGGAGGTTGCCCTATATGAGTGCATCATGTTATGGGGCTGCCCTAATTGAGTGTATCATGTTATGGGGGTGCCCTATATGAGTGTATCAGGTTATGGGGGTGCCCTGTATGAGTGCATCATGTTATGGGGGTGCCCTATATGAGTGTATCATGTTATGGGGATGCCCTGTATGAGTGCATCATGTTATGGGGGTGCCTTGTATGAGTACCATGTTGTGGGGGTGCCCTGTATGAGTGTACCATGTTATGGGGTGCAGGGAGGTTGCCCTATATGAGTGCATCATGTTATGGGGCTGCCCTAATTGAGTGTATCATGTTATGGGGGTGCCCTATATGAGTGTATCAGGTTATGGGGGTGCCCTGTATGAGTGCATCATGTTATGGGGGTGCCCTATATGAGTGTATCATGTTATGGGGATGCCCTGTATGAGTACCATGTTATGGTGGTGCCCTGTATGAGTACCATGTTATGGGGGTGCAGGGGGGTTGCCCTATGAGTGTATCAGGTTATGGGGGTGCCCTGTATGAGTGCATCATGTTATGGGGGTGCCCTATATGAGTGTATCACGTTATAGGGGTGCCCTGTATGAGTGCATCATGTTATGGGGGTGCCCTGTATGAGTACCATGTTATGGGGGTGCCCTGTATGAGTGCATCATGTTATGGGGGTGCCCTGTATGAGTACCATGTTATGGGGGTGCAGGGGGGTTGCCCTATATGAGTGTATCAGGTTATGGGCGTGCAGGGGGGTTGCCCTATATGAGTGTATCAGGTTATGGGGGTGCATGGGGGGTTGCCCTATATGAGTGTATCAGGTTATGGTGGTGCAGGGGGTTGCCCTATATGAGTGTATCAGGTTATGGGGGTGCATATCTTACTTGGTGCAGGGGGATTTCAGGCTCTGCTGCTCCCCGACACACTGCCACTTGCTGTTGCTCACTACTTCCTTGAGGGCGCTCACCAGGTCCTCCCGGAACCCCTCCATGTCCGCCCCGGCAGCTGCAGCTGTCACAGGCCGGGGACTGAGGCTCAGATCGGGCGAGCGCAGCCACTACAGGCCGGGGGACTGGCCTGGCCCCGTCACCAGGGAAACGCCTCCAACAGCCCTAGCAACCGGCCACGTGTCTCTAAGCCCGCCTCCATCCTCATGGCAACAAAGGGACCGCCCCTCCAGCTTCCATGGCAATCAGAAGCCCAGGCCTGTTGCTAGGGGACCTCCAGCACCTCTACTGGTAAAGCTGCTAACTGACTGGGAACCACTGGCACTCAGGGCTGAGTCTCACTCATCAGAAGGGCTGAGTCTCACTCATCAAAGGGCTGAGTCTCACTCATCAGAAAGGCTGAGTCTCACTCAGAAAGGCTGAGTCTCACTCATCAGAAAGGCTGAGTCTCACTCATCAGAAGGGCTGAGTCTCCCTCATCAGAAAGGCTGAGTCTCACTCATCAGAAGGGCTGAGTCTCACTCATCAGAAAGGCTGAGTCTCACTCATCAGAAGGGCTGAGTCTCCCTCATCAGAAAGGCTGAGTCTCACTCATTGTAAGGGCTGAGTCTCACTCAGAAGGGCTGAGTCTCCCTCATTAGAAAGGCTGAGTCTCACTCATCAGAAAGGCTGAGTCTCACTCATCAGAAAGGCTGAGTCTCACTCATTGTAAGGGCGGAGTCTCACTCATCAGAAAGGCTGAGTCTCACTCATTGTAAGGGCTGAGTCTCACTCATTGTAAGGGCTGAGTCTCACTCATCAGAAAGGCTGAGTCTCACTCATTGTAAGGGCTGAGTCTCACTCATCAGAAAGGCTGTCTCACTCATTAGAAGACAGTCTCACTCTTTAAAACGCCAAAATCCTGATTGTGTGACTAACATAATGGCGGCCTTTCAGTTTCAGGCAATCCTTCAGTCAGTGTAACGCAGCAGCTACAATGCATCCTTATATTACTAAGGTAACATCTATTGTTACAGTTTGCAGCTCAAACTGCTGGGAACATTGGCAACAAATGATCACAAACAGGAAAGTGTTGCAAATATCTTGCACTGCTGGTGAGGTGGCTAAAACCTGCTATAATCAGATGATGCTTCAAAACGCATTAAAAATGACATTAAAGAAGCAATCAACGCAATAACCTACACGTGTACTTTAAAAAAATAAAAAAATCAGTTCTGTAGTACGGTATTAGAAAATACTACCCTTTTTTAATTGTAAAATTCTACTCAATGCCATTTTTAATGAGTTGTAATCCACTGAGCACCTTTGATTTCTACAGCAGTGCAAGATCTTTGTAACACTTTCCTGTTTGTGCTAATTTGTTTCCAATATTCCCAGCAGTTTGAGCTGCAAACTGTAACAATAGCTAATGTTACTTTAGTAACATAAGAATACATTGTAGCTGCTGAGTTAACAGTAGCATTGTTTTGAAATGGAAAGGCAGCCATTTAGTGAACCCTGGAAAGCAGGATTTTGCTGATCGATCACGGGACCACGAATCGATCGGCAGCTTAGGTAATTAGTTTTCAATAAAGGTAATCAAATGCTCCATCTATTAAAAGGAAAAAAAAAACATTTAAAAAATGTTTTTAAGCAGCTTGTATTGCCTCTGTAAGAGTTGAATAAAAACAAAGAAACAGTCACTATTATCTAATACTGTAGAACTGATATAAAAAAACATATAGATTTCACCTGTTTTGCTGCTTTAATACCTTTTTAATGTGTTTGGCCCATCTTACAGATTGATCCAGGAACGTACGTCATCATTTTATTTAACGTGGCAGAAACCCAGACAAGTTATGTTAACAAATGACCAGCAGGGGGCTCTCCATTTCTTCCCTTCTGTAACTAACGATTGTGACTTTTTTCACCGCCACCTCTCCCATAATATTTACCCCAGATTATCGCTGGCTATATATAATTTCACACAAATCAGCAGCATTATTATATTTTCAGAGGTTGTTAAAAAGGAAAAGACACCTCCTTATTTAGCGAGTTATTGTGGGAGGGAAAGTAATGTGTCTGTTATTAAGAGTATTATTGCAGCGTGCAAGCTGCAGGTGGGGAACGTCGCCGTTTCCACTGCCAATATAATACATTTATTGTAACTCTTCACTTTCTCCAAGACCAGTTCTCTTTAGACTAGAGCAGGGGTGCGCTAACTGGGGGCGTGCGAGATTTTCCAGTGGGGGGCGCGGGCGGTGACGGAGATCCCGCGCTCTTCCCCAAGGCATTTAAATTAAATGCCGGGGGGACCGCGCCAGGCCTCTGCAACTCACTCACCTTGGCTTCCAGCGACGCGACGTCACGTGATGTCACGCTACAATGGCAATGTGATGTCACATGTCCCCGTGCCAGAGCCGAGGTAAAGGAGAGGGGGGTAGGGGGGGGGGAGGCAAGCAGGGGGGACACAGCATGCAGGGGGGCGCAGGTGGAAAGGTTTGCGTACCCCTGGATTAGAGCAATGATTCCCAGCAGGGTGTTCGGGAACCCCTGGGGATACGTGAGGTGTTTCCAAGGGGTTTGCCCAAAAGGTAACACTGTGCTCATTTTTATTTAATTACCCAGAATCCCTAGCTGCAGTGGGAGCAGTGTATGCTAAGAGATAATGGGGAAGGGCAGGGTTGCAGGCCTGTGTGAGACGTGGGAACGCGCTCACACGCTGGATATTTGTGTTTGTTGTACAGTGTACGGGGAGGGGTTTTGTCACTTTTTTTACTCACAATAATAACTTAAATAATGTGTGGTCAAAAAAATATGTACTGGCGGCATAGGCAGTATAGCGGGTTCCTGAGCCTGTGTGAGGACTGTGCACGTAGTAAGACCCCAAACTGCGGGGTGGTATAGCTACCAATTACAGCAGGAGCTTCCAAAGTCGCTCCCCACAATGCTTTGCATCCACAGCGGCAAGGCATTGTGGGGCGTAACTTTTAAAGCTCCTGCAGTAATTAACAGCTATATCCCCCAAGCTGCTTGCACACACAGTTTGGGGCCTTATTTAGCCTTATTTAGCGTGTGTTTCCCCCCCCCCCCACGAGCTCAGGGTGCTATATTTTTTATTAATCAGGGGTTCGCTGAAAAAACTCTTTTCTAGCAGGAGAAGCACAGCATTAAAAAAAGGTTGGGAACTGCTGGATTAGGTGCTCGGGAACCCTCCCCAGTGCCTGGAACGACATCCCTTCTGCCCCCCTGGGCATCGAGCCTGATGAAGGGTTTCTCCGCTCATTGGAAAGGCGTTTCATGGTGTACGTGGTGGACAGTGAATGTATGGAGAGCTCCGGTAATGTTTTCTGCTTCTCTTTACTTGCTAAGGAAGCGTCGGACAGCTGGCAACGCGCTCTTCACTCACCCTTGTTGGTTTTTTTTTAATGCTACATTTCACATTCAGGACGGGGAGTGTCCTGCGTGCTCTGGCATCGTCCATCAGGCAATCTGGCAGCTTCCTCCTGACTCCAGAGCAGAAAGTAAGAGCCTGTCAATCATTGTGTGGGCCTTGTACTCACTCCTGGGGCCAAAACTGCACCAAACGTCTCATAGAAATAAATCCCGTGTAAGGAAAAATACATTGCGGTGCTACTTGTTACAAAATACACAGATTCCCGACAATCTCTGAGAAACCCCAACCATTACCACATAATATAATTAACCCAGGTTAGTGTTAGGACCTGCTTCGGTCATGCCTTGTAAGTGGCAGCAGGCTTAAGACGCTTTGGCCAAAGGGTTAAACTAAATGACCCTTTTTACAAGAGATATATAGGTATTCACTGTGCATTTTTATCACGAAGGAAGTAGCTTTGGGCATTTTTGTTCTTTGTGCTACTTGTTACAACAGATAGATTTTATCAGGATAATTAACATGTAAGCTACAAAATACGAACACTTTTTTCAAGATTTTGAATCCACATGTAAAAGCGGACGTGCTACACTTTCACACAATGCCATATTGCTCTTTGTGCTTCAGATGAAGTAGTTGAGTTCTCAGTACTGTATTCTAGGTGTGAAATTGCTTGTCACCAGTGGAAGTGTGGGGGTAATTAGGGGGTAAATAATACTGCTACTTTTTATTTGCCAGACGTACACTTGCCTAGACAAGGGAAAAAGAGACACCTATACAACTAGCACTCATTAGATGGGTATGTGATATATACAAAATAAACTTAACCTTTATTGGTTTTCCAGATTATATATATTAATCTGGAAAACCAATAAAGGTTAAGTTTTATTTTGTATATCTCACATACCCATCTAATGAGTGCTAGTTGTATAGGGGTCTCTTTTTCACTTGTCTAGGCAAGTGTACGTCTGGCCAATATCTCTTCACCCCTGGCACCATTCCATAGACTGTAGCAAGAGGAAGCTTTTCTCCCCTCTCTCCCCCATCTTTCCCACTCTCTCTCAGATCTTAGTACTTTTTATTTGCAAATGATAATTCCTTTATATGGAAAAATAAAATGTGTGTTTAAAACACTCTCTGGCTGTGTATTTAGTGCATAAATAAGCATACAGTGAGGTATAAAGAGCTTTGATCCAGCACTTAATTGCGTTAGAATTTCTTACACATCCGTGCTGGGAAAAGTGCAGCTGCCCAGACATGCACTTACTGTAAAACACAATACATATTTGCAGGCAGCAGGTAGGGTCTGCATCACTATATAAACACGACATCACAAAGGAGTCATCGGTTTTGGAATATTACAAGCATTGTAACTGACACCACTTAAGCCACAAGCTTGGGCACATGGTAAATACTCACTCGTGTGTCCGGGCCGCTCGGAATGTGTTTGAATTTATTCCTGAGTTTTTAGCTCTATATGGCTTTGTTTGCCTCTGCAGTATTTATACCACCAGATAGATACATAAATGGCATTGTCTTTGTCTACTGCACATGTAAATAAAAAATACATCTCATCCCAGCAGACTTAGAAGAACACCTTTAAAAAGGCATAAGTCGTTTTAACTTATTATTTAAGCTTTTAATGCTTATTTTGTAAACAGATTCTTTGGGGTGTTTTTAGAATCTTTACATAATCTTTTTAATGAGAAGACTGTTTCCGGCTCTTATTAACCTACCTGTAGACCAGCGGTTCACAACCTTTTTTTACACTGTGCGCCCCCTTGCCAGAAAATATGGTCTGTGAACCCCTAATTAATAAATCACATTGCCGAATCCTCAGACTGTCGCTATCAGAACGTGTTTGACCGATCCCAGGCAGTATAGGGTCCTGAGCTCATTGGGGAACACGCTTGATAAGGCCCCAAACTGCCCCTCAGTGTGTGCAGGCAACATGGGGGTTATAGCTGTCACTCACTGCGGGAGCTTCCAAAGTCACGCCCCACAATGCCTTGCCGCTGTGACTGCAAAGCATTGTGGGGAGCGACTTTGGAAGCTCCTGCTATAATTGACAGCGATACCCCCCAGACGAAGGTGCAGTTTGGGGTCTTACTAAGTGTGCAGTCCCCACTCAGGACCCCGCTATACTCCCTTGGAGCCGACATTACAGATTTGTTTGTCAAACCCCTTGGAAACACCTCACGTACCCCTAGTGGTTCCCAAACCCCCTGATGGCAATCACTGTAGACTATAATTGTCTGTTCTTTTCTTTGTATAGTAATTATGATGGCATCATTAGCCAATTAGAAAAAAACTGTATAACCGCAAGTATCTGATCGCATTAGAATTACACGGCGCCAGCAGAAGGGAAACAGAATGTACATTTTTCACAGGGAAACAAATAAGTTAAAGGGGATTTAATTTCTTTAAGAAGATAATTACATTGATACATTGTTTATTTTTTTGCACTATGTCAGAGTGCCCATTTAAATGATAGATTTGCACCAATACTATCTTGAATTGTAAAAATGAAGCTTCATACAGACACAATTCACCCAGAAATGTATTTATTAGTTTTAGGATTTTAAGGAGCCTGTATCTCTGGTTGTTTCTCTCCTGGATACCGCTCTCTTCAAGCAAAAAAAAAAAAAAGCCAACAACACATTACAAAATGTAGCTTTTTATTACAAATGTGCAGTTTGCTTTGTAGATAAGAATCCGACTTATTCTTCCCAGAATAGCAAGTTCCAATCCCTCCTGCGCGGTTTCTCTCTAACTATGGAACATGCCAACATGCTAAAGAACCTAATTGTATTTTCTCCTCCTTCCTCACATAGGCCTGGAACCCTTTATTCTTTAGAAAATCAAACCACTCCGTTTAAAAAAAAGCCTTTCTGTTTAATACATTCTAGTGCCTGCTTCCCCCTGCAGGATATTACATCTACAGCTCAACCATTCTCTTCTGTCGCCACACCTGCAAACACAAATTGATGTCTTATTAATTGTGTGGTATGCAAAGGGCTGTGGTCATTTTAATGGCCCTTGGAGACATCTTCACCCACTTTATTGATCTCATGGCCTCAGTTCCTTCTATTGCACTGAAGGCGTTAAGCCCCTAGTATTGCAACTGTAGGAATATCTGATCGTTGTCCCGCTGTAGAGAGAATCCAGCCACAGAAACAATTACATGGAAGAAAAAAAAAATAAAGAAATAAATAAAATATTATTTACATTTTCAAGTACAATATTACAGGTTTGGAATTCGGTAAGAATAAGCTTCCCCGAGGGAGAGGTGGTTTCATGAGTTACAGGAGAGGAAGTCATCAAAACCCTATGCACAATTGAACAGATGGATATAACACATTTTTAGACTGAACATTTATTAAAACCATGTACGTTAAAGCCATTTACTGGCAAATAGCCATTAACATGTTTCACATCCGAACCAGAAGGGCCAGTAATTGCTTTTTGCATTTGCAAAGCCAATTTGACCTCAGCTCGCTTTATTCGGTGTGTGGCGGCTTAACCAAAGTATGTTTGTTAATAGTTTATATAGACTCTAAAACTGCAAAGCATAATTCAGTGCAAAATGATTGTATCACACAAATGTGTCAAGCGACATACTGAAACTGAGTTTGTATTGAACTATGCTATGCAGATAGAGAGTACTGTCCTAGTACAATATTAACACGCAGCCTTTTATTATTTATTTATTTATTTATAAAATATTTTACCAGGAAGTAATACATTGAGAGTTACCTCTCATTTTCAAGTATGTTAGCACTGTTTTGTAAAGGATAGGGGAAGCAGGTAGCACTATCTTTGAAACCTGAAATATAGTGTCACATTTACTATACACAGATGCATCCGTATACTGTATGCTGACCCTGGTTCCATTAAGCCAAGGGTGACCAACTCCCGTCCTCAAGGGCAACCAACAGGTCAGGCGCTCAGGATATTCCTGCTTGAGCACAAGTGGCTTAATCAGAGGCTCAGTCGTAATAACTGAGCCACTGAGTGAGCCACCTGTGCTGAAGCAGGGATATCCTGAAAACCTGACTTGTTGGTTGCCCTTGAGGACGGGAGTTGGCCGCACCCTGCATTAAACGATTCTGGGCTCTGCTGTGAAGGGTCTAACACTTAATGATGATAGATGTGTTCTCTCAATAAAGAGCTTTCCTACATTTAGAATCACACATTCTCCCTCACTTTGTAATAATACCTTCACTTGTCAGGCGCTATTCCAACAGGGGGTACTGCAGAGCGACGGGGGGTACTGCAGAGCGACGGGGGGTACTGCAGAGCGACGGGGGGTACTGCAGAGCGACGGGGGAACCTCACCCCAGAAAGAACATTTTGCGTTAGCAATACTGGTATAAAGTGCTAGAAAAATAAATGGCCAATCGAAAGAATTGTTAGTCTATTCTCACAGGGTGTGGGTCAGTGTGTGGTCCTGAAAAGTCAGAAAGAAAGAATAATGCAGGAAAGGAAGTCATTCATTCAGACACTTAACTCAGGTCCTCGCTGACAATACTGTATATGTTTTAGCAGGTGAAGGGTCAACATGAGGAAGATTATAGCATATTTTGTTAGGAAACAAAGTAACATCTTAGAAGGAAACACATTTTTTCTGCATCCTTTTCCTACCTGCTGGTAAAACATACCACCTTACATGGAACAAATATTAACATGTTAAACAATGGTGTAGACACAAAGTTTTTTTTTCCAGTTTTTGAAGAATACCAGAAGTATTTTGTGTGCTAAATAACAGGGTTTTTGTTGGTAGGTAAATGTACAATTCCACGCGCTGCATGGGCGAATAATGACAGAAGCTTTGAATACAAGTACAGATATGTGTATACATTCAGCTATAACTCATCACATCCCAACTGAGCCAATGATGTTAAAAAAGTGACTACTTTCACCTTTTCTGCCGTAGGACGTGCAGAAAACTGTAACGTACCCCGGAAGTTAAGGGATATAGTCATTGGCCCCCGATTCACTAAAAGGTGCTAGGCTTTAGCACACATTAACTCCCATTCATTTCAATGGGAATTAAGGAGTGCTACAATGTAACACCCTTTCGTTAATCTGGGCATTCTCGGAATTGTCGCTCTTTGCTCTCTTACTGAGTAGGCGAGCGTTGGTCTTGTCTTGATGTTGAAAAAGCACTAATTCTGCGTGTCTGCCTGGATCTGCTACTCGCTCTTTGCTGCCTTCCATTTCTGCCTCCGTCCCTGGCGGCGCTTGCCGCTGCCAGACCATTTCCACGGAAAGCGCTCTGCTGCCCCAAATCCTTTTCCAAGCAGTTGAAAGTGAGAGCCACGCCTATGTTACTCTTCATAGCCCTTGAGGAGCCATCAGATGTACCATCAAAACATCTGCCAAGTGCGATCTCCTTGGCTGTTCTTGGGTCCTGGTCAGTGACTGTGTAGATGCCATAATTATGACCAAGTGGATCGAGAGGAGCCAGCATTGTGTACTCATTTGTATCATTATTGACTGCCATAGGGAGGTGGTTGACCAGGTACTCATGTAGCAAGCTGTTAATGCCATCCCTTCGGCAGCTTCCTTGGGGGACAATTTTCAACAGTGTGCGGTCCACACGGTCTTGGTCATACAGCATTCCACTACATTTGAACTCCAGACATGACGTGGAGAGGTTGGGTTCTTCCATGTCTCTGATGCTCCGTACATCCCTAATACCGTAGAGCTGGCCTACTGTCTGTGGGTGGGTGCCACCCATGTTTCGGGACCTTACATTGACCTCTTGGGGGCCAATGATTTTGACTTTGATGTAACAAGCCCGGTACTCCATTGGCTTGGGCCACCAAGCTAAGTAGTCAGCGGTCCAGCTCATGGGGTCGTCCTCACTGAAAGCGACGGTGTTGTAGTCATAGCCGCTACCTTCCACCCTATAAAGCCTAAAATGTGCAGCGCTGTAGGATGCCTCCTCACACTCTAGCAGTTTGTCAAAGGCATAGACAGGACCATTGCTCTCCTCAGCAACATTGGGGGTTGGTTTTGCTACACTGATGCTGAAAGCAGTCTTCTTGATATTTGAATCATCGTGATCAGTTCTTTTGTAATTCAGTTTATTGAGATAGGGCTGTGGGACACCAATCATATTTGGGTTGAATTTGGGAGAAGATGCAACTGCCTCCAGTTCTTCCCCTCCTAGGGTAGCAGTCACAATAGCTGAATAGGCATCTGGCTGTCTGTCATCACAAAAGGCCGGCAGACACGCTCCATTGGGACCAGTGATGGCACTGTCAAAACGGCCCCAAGCTCTGGGGTTCGAAGAGAATCCTGATATCGGTTCCATATTAATTAGGTTCACCACTACACCTTCAATTTGCTCACTTGGAAGAAACCTTTCACTCCTGTATGTCCGGACTTTGACATAGCATCTCCGGCTTTCGGGAACATCCAGGTTAAACAACCGTCTTTCCCTGATTTCCATGTTGCCAACAAGGAAGGTTCTTTCCTCTCTTTTGCCACGCCGGACTTCTTCATGCCTGAAGTCTCCCTCTTCCTCCCACAGCCCTGTTTCTGGGTTCAGGGACCACAACTTCATGCTCTCAAGGTGTTCAGACATCTTCACCTGCGTGGAATCCAGGTAGACTTTAACTGCTCCCGCGTTTAGGGTCTCTGTGGCTGCCTCATCTGTAAAGTCCACAGAAAACATTCCATAAGAGCGCAGTGGGAAGATATCTCCTTCCTCATTGATAAAGTTGAGGTCACTTTGTGCAGCAGTGGCTGTAGATATGATTCGTGGGTCCAGAAACGTGACACTAGCCTTGACCTTCCCATTATAGATCTCTCCGTTCTGCCGATAGAAAGAATTTGGTGGGATTTCCAGCTCAGCTATGGGGTCACTATTTTCCACTTCTCCCAAAGATAACTGGTTGGTTTCCATTGAGTCCAAAGTCACTGGCTCTTTCCTTCTCAGCAGTTGGACCTCATGGAAGACGGCACCTCCTTTCCTGTTGTATGGGAGCACTTTGGTGGTGTTCACAAACTTCTGTAGCCGGTCAACGAAAGTAAGAACCAGCCTCTCTGTTTCCGCAGGAACCTGGATGGAGAAAGTCCCTTTATACCCAGTCATGCTAACTTTGGCATTCCCCATATAGATGTGTCCAAACCGCATTGGTTCTCCAGTATCAGCTGCGACCGCTCTCCCCCGGACAATTATTTTGGTCTCTGTGCACTTTTGGCAACCGCACTCCACAGCCACCCTAATGGGAAGTGTGTACCCCTGGCAGGAGACTTCTCTAATTTCTGTCTTGTTGATTCCACAGCAGTAGGGCACTGTGTCTTTGCACCGGAGTCCATTGTCCAGATCCCCCGGGCAGGCAGTGGGAAGGCATTTGCCCACGTTGTAGTAGAAGGAATTGGTGGTGCGCTGGAGGCAGTCGTGAGGAAGCCGGATAAGATGTCTCTCTGGGGTTGGGTTGCAGGACACATCTCCAACAGCTGCAAATACATCATCATTATGAATGCAACAGTGTTAGTTTTTTATTTTATTTAGAGACATACCACTGAATTGGGAGTACAGTATTTAGGAATCATACTGAATGGTGAAAACTACAAACATTTATCTTCTTGTGGCAGTCAAACTGTGTAAGCATAGTTGATTTTAACTCCCTTTACACACTTCCTCACCCACAAGAACTCCCCTCAAATTGCCCGATGTGACCGCTTCCCTGTGCCATGTTACTATTAGCTGCTTCCTTTCATCTTTACATACCCATGAGCGTGAGCTTGGCAGGTTGGGATTTGACCGCGCCGGCCTCGTTCTTGGCTTTGCAGTAATACTCTCCGACCTGGCTCACCTGCAGCTTGCGCAGGACCAGCTGGCTGCTGTGTTTGTGCATCTTGTGGTCCAGCAAGGTTCCGTTGTGGTACCTTCAAAACAAACATGTGAGTTAAACAGGCAGGAGTCCACACTACACAACTCTTCTGCGCTCTCAATGCTAGAGATGCCACACAAGAAATGACAACCTAATGCCTGTGGCATAGTGAGCCAGAGTGACATGCCTAGGTTACAGCTAGCTGGCACTTGGGCTCCCACTTCAGACACTTATCACTTCTCCCTTTCTATACACGTGCTGCTTGTGTACGGCTTGCCAGTTATCATTGCGTCAATTGTTATTGTGATAGAGTGTATGCTAGGGCTGTTCTACTCATAGGACTGAAAAACAAAACTGGTTACCATGAGTTGGAATGAGGGGCGCAGTAATCGTAGCTGTCTATCTTTTAAGTATGCATTGTTCTAAGTGATTTCCTCTTTCCTTTTACTCAAATTCACTGGCAGACTCAGTGGCCAAATTAAATCCATTTGGGAGCCACTGTGTGTCCAAACATCAGCCACTCTGAGCAGTATTATTAAGCACTGTTACAGGCTAAAGGCTTGAATGGTCAGTAGGATTTCTACAGGTTCACGCTCACTCACCAGAGGTACTGCTCTGTAGCTGGCTCCCCAACAGCCTTACAGCAGAAGGTCACACTTTGGCCCACTCTTCTCACTTTATTCTTAGGGTTCTCAACCATGTACGGCTTTTCTGTAAAAGAGAGAGAATGGCTCACAATCAACTATACAGCTCTGCAGGGGCCGGCCTTGTGTTGCTGTATTAGTGTCAATTTATGCTCACAGAGTGTGACACAACTAGAGGCATAATCCATCCAACGTATACACGTTCATACACTTTCCTATCTTACAAGCACGCATTATGTACAGGAAGTTATGGGGTGGGGGTGGGGGGGGGAGTGACAAAAACCCTCCACTATACAGTGTACAGCAAATAAAGATATCACTTGTGAGCTCATTCACATGTCTAAAGTGGCCATGAAGTAAAAGATGACACTGTGCTTATTTGCATGTCATTTCCCAGAATCCCTGGTTGCAGTGAAAGCATTGTAGGCGAAGAAGTAATGGTGAAAAGCAGGCTTACCTATCTTAGTCCTTTTTCTGTTGAATGTCTTAAAATTTACCTCAAAATGTAGTCCCAATTACATATGCAATTGTTGCTCCTGAGATATATACAGTGCTTCTATTGTCTTTTTTAGGGGGATCTTAAAATATTGCATTACTACGTTCTTGCTTCCATGAAAGCTGGGGTGAAAATGTTTATTCTTTTTAACATGAACTGATGCTTCAAACCTCAGCTAGAAGGAGGACTGGCATCACAAACACGCATGTTCATAATTACGCCACATCATGTAATGAATACGATGCGTGTGCAGGGAACATGCATCTAAAGCAGTAAACACCCCTCTGACCCCCAGAATCCCACATGCAGCCCCCTGTTCAAGAACAAAATTGTCCCCATAAGATTCACTGTGCCCTCTCCTAACGATGTAGGGAATCGGTGTGGGCGTCTCTATCGCGGTGTGGTTACCTTTTCTTGTTAGAGACACTCGGATGAAAGAGGCGGTGCCGTTGCTCTTGGGCGCGCTAACTTTGGCCGTAGAATACTTTTCCAGTTTCATCTGCAGTGTGCTTCTGCTATCTGGACACACACCCGCCACCTGGAACCTCCCGCTGGAGTCCGCTACCGTTAACAGTTTGGGCTTCTTGGCGTTGAGGTACACTTTTGCTCCGGCAGCCGGCGCCCCATCGGGGAGGCTGATTGTGCCGTGCAACATTTGGTCCTTACACTCGCACACACTGCAGTCTGCGCTCGCTCTGCCCATGGGACAGCTGATATTACAGGCTAGGAGAGAACCATAGGAAACATAAAACATAGCGACAGTAACAGTTATAGTAACAGGTGGAAGTTTGAAAAGACATGTCAGCCAAGTTATATATCCTGGGCGAGATCTTCATGCTAAGCTTATATCGATTCCAGAAACAGGCTCAATATGAAATGAAAAACCCCAGTGCAACATTTAGCACGTATCACATCGCTCCCTGCACCAATGAGCTTCCAGGGCTTTAATCGGACTTTAAAAAGTAGGCGATACACAGTGGAAAATATAGTAAAAAAAATATAGTGGAAAATATAGTAAAAAAATGCTGCTCAAAACACTTCCGGAATGGTCCGCTTGAGGACTGGAGGTGAGCACCCCTGCTTTACAGATCCCTTCATTGTGTTGCCTTTATTCTAATCCCAGTGGAGCACAAAGTATTGCATTGCACAGGGGGTTTTACTACAGTGGGAAATTAAATACTGTAGGATCCTGCAAGTTTAACACCACAGTGCAATATGCACACACAGTACAATATGCACACACAGTACAATATGCACACACAGTGCAATATGCACACACAGTACAATATGCACACACAGTACAATATATACACACAGTACAATATGCACACACAGTGCAATATGCACACAGAGTACAATATGCACACACAGTACAATATGCACACGTAGTACAATATGCACACGTAGTACAATATACACACACAGTGCAATATGCACACAGAGTACAATATGCACACACAGTACAATATGCACACGCAGTGCAATATGCACACGCAGTGCAATATGCACACGCAGTACAATATGCACACGCAGTACAATATGCACACGCAGTGCAATATGCACACGCAGTGCAATATGCACACGCAGTGCAATATGCACACGCAGTGCAATATGCACACGCAGTACAATATGCACACGCAGTGCAATATGCACACGCAGTACAATATGCACACGCAGTACAATATGTACACGCAATACAATATGCACACGCAGTACAATATGCACACGCAGTGCAATATGCACACGCAGTGCAATATGCACACGCAGTACAATATGCACACACAGTACAATATGTACACGCAATGCAATATGCACACGCAGTGCAATATGCACACGCAGTGCAATATGCACACGCAGTGCAATATGCACACGCAGTGCAATATGCACACGCAGTGCAATATGCACACGCAGTACAATATGCACACGCAGTACAATATGCACACACAGTGCAATATGCACACGCAGTACAATATGCACACGCAGTACAATATGCACGCGCAGTGCAATATGCACACACAGTGCAATATGCACACACAGTACATGCTCTCTCCCCGTTACCTGCGCAGGAGCTGCCTGTGCATCTCCGTCCCTCCTCTGTGGGGCCGTTACAATGCTCCTGCCACCAGTCCTCTCTCAAGCAGCTCCTTCTCCGGCTCTGCATCCCGGTCTCACCACATTTGGCTGAACATTCGCTCCACGTCGACCACACCGACCACGCCGACAGGACCTCCTTTGGAGCCGTGGGCCTTATAACTGGTACAGAATCATTATTATTTATCAGTTAATGTCTAGTAGCATTTGTGTTCACATCATGAATATATATTTATGTCAAAAAGAGTATTAATTAATGTTGGTTATACCGTGGCGTGGTATGCAGGCTTATGATGCTTTGGCCAAAGGGTTTAACTAAATAACCAAGTCAATATTATTATTATTGAAGTATTTAAACTTTATACTTATTACTTTATATGTTTTGTCAATTGGATGTAGCATTGGGCACCCCTGTCTTTTGTTATTTAAATTAAACGCCAGGGGACCGTGCGAGGCCTCTATATCACACTTCCCGTCCAGCGACGCGTTGTCATGGTAACCCGGCGTCCAATGACGCAGCGGCATCACGTGACGTTACCATGGCAACGTGACGTGACCCTGCATGTCATTTGACGCCGGGGTCGAGCAGGGGGGGGGGCACGAGGCGCCGAGGAGAGCAGGCAGGGGTGTGCATGGGAAATGTTTGCGCACCCCTGTTCTGGAAGGGTCCGACGTAAGCAGGCCGACCTAAATCAGCGGCTTTTTCACTAGCACAGAGAGAGACTGTGGCAGGGGCGTTAGTACAGCTGAAACGGTACAAGCCAAAGTACTGAAATACATGTAGGCGGTGATACAAAAAAAAATGTATCTCCAAAAGGAAAGAATACTCCTAATCCTGATGGAGAGAGTGTAACTGTTCCAAGCTTCATGTACGCATATATCCCGTCAGTCTAAATAAAACAAAACTATAAACTAATATCTATGCCTTAAATCTTCCGACTTTTCCTCACTGGCTCCGTCTTCGCTTCATGTAAACTGCTCAGCACTGTATGAGTTAACTGTATTGGTATAGAAAATACATGCGGAACCATCATGAACCCCTTCATTGCATTCCAAAACTACCACTGAAACGGTTAAACTGTGCCAAACAGATGCTCCTTTGTCCCCCTTATAAGCAGCCCATGTTGGAGGAGTTACAGGCTCTGCCCCTGCAGTCCCAGTGTACTGTATCTATTATTGGGACACTGCACACTTCTTTTTCTATTGCTTTGTGCTTGGTTTAGACAAGACGCAGCCAATCGCAGCGTGCACCTTACACATTGTGCTGCATGTATGATCGCCATCGCTATTTCCCACCAAAGGAGGCCAACTCACCAACTGGGCACAGGAAGCGCACGGAGTAATTGGAGCAGTTTCTGCCCTCAGGTTGCTCCGTGTTGATGCACCAAAATCCCTTCGCCAGGCTGTAGTGTACCACCTCTCCCGCGCTGCTGGCAGGTACCCAATCCGTGGTCCGCGCCTCCATGCGGAGCGGCCGCTGGCACACTCGGTGCGGGTAGTAAAACCTGATCGCGGCCAAACGCTCGTAGTCCCCGTTACCTCCGGGGTGATCAATGTTGAACCATGTGGTCCATTCCTGAAGCTCTGAGCAGCAGAAAGAAACGTGGGATTTAATTTTCAAGAGTTAAAGCCGCCGGTTATTTAACACATTACGTATCATTCAAAACAAGAGCTTTTCAGTTCACATTGATGTCTGAGTGTCCGACTTCAAATACATGGCAATTTTACAAAATGCACTGTTTTGGGTTATTTGGGTTATTTTGGGCTATTTGGGTTATTTTGGCTATTTGGGTTATTTTGGGCTATTTTATTTGGGTTGTGATCTGGAATGAAAAGCCACATTCCAAAAATAGCAAAACTTGTTCAGGAATCACAGTTAAAGAAAGTGGAAAACTGATTTTGTAGAGATTGTTGCTTTTACAACTGTCCCCCCCCCTCCCTCCCCCCGAACCAAGAGATCACCACATACGATAGAAAATTAAATTCCAAGATGCCTTATTGCGTTAAGATATAGGGGTCACATGTTAAGGGACTGGAGGTCACAGACACTGCCACATATGTTACTGTCACTATCCACCTCATTTCTATAGGGGGTTGTAACCGTGAACTCATGTACCGACAACGTATTAAACACACGGTTCTGTACCATCTGCCATGTTCTTTGCCAGAGAGCCAACGATTTTTCTCCCCGTGCGGATCTTTCTAGCAGAATGGTTTAATACAACATCGCGTTTTGGGAAACCTGGAATACATTACAGGGTGAGATTGGCACCGGTTCCAATTGCAAAATGTTACTCGTGTCTTTCCAATCACGTTTTGTGTACAGGTTTATTGAAAATCCAATGCCAACTTGTCAGGCCGTCCCTGACTCTTTGCATTGGCTCCATCTTCCTGCCACCAGCTGTATATAACTAACTAGAACATTTTGTATCAAGCCGTAATATTGAAATGTTATTTATAGAACATACAGGGAGATGTTTAAACATGTAAACAGGGCTTTGATTAGTTATAAGGTTACTCAGGTCCTTGCGGATGTGAATCAAGATGGTACATTTTACTCCAAAACAATGGAGCAAACATTTGGATCTGTCTCAGTTTGCACCGAATTGTATTAATCTTGTATTGTACCATTGGCTCAGATCTCAGGAGCAGAGATTAAAACCATCTCAGACCTGGATGAATGATTTGACACAAAGAAACGAGAAGACTTGACCAGTTCTTGGGGGTAAATTGTGATATCTCATAATAATAATAATACTGTGCTGACCTTCTATTCAAACTCCTCCTATAATGACTCCCCAAATGGCTCACTGCCACACGAGGAGCAAAATGGGAGCATGGTGCTTGGTGCATTGACACAAATTAACGCAGAGGCAGAATGAGACAATTTGCACCTGTTTTTAGTTGCACCATTTGTTACATCTCCCCAGCATTTTACAAAAATGAAGCACCCCAGGTAGTGCATTCAAACTGAATCCTAAAGCATGGAGGTTGGAGGGTCATATCCTCCTACACCCGGAGTGATTGCCCCGAGCCGCCTTTTAAGACAACCCACACACTGCCATGTGCCTAAAGAAGGCAATTCTTCATCTATTATTTGACAGCAGAAGTATGCCAGCCTCCCAAAATATAGCCTGGGACATCTGATCCCAGGGCAAAGGGGGTTCTATAGTTAGACCCTGGTGAGAAGTCCATAAAAACAAGGCTGGAAGAAAAAATTCCAGGGATGAGTGGAAATGGGGGGAATATGCAAGGTAGATACTCACATCAAGAGAGAGTAATCCAAGCAGCAATAAATACAACATCCATAAGTGTGTGTATATATATATATATATATATATATATATATATATATATATAAAAAGAGATGAGAGCGCACGCCCCATAGCGTAAAAAAAGTACATTTATTGATGGGAAAGGAAAGGGAGGGGGAAGAATATCACTCACAGGGGTAAGAATATCACTCACAGGGGTAAGTAAAATATAGGCGTATGTGAATATTTATCACCGCCAACCAGATGTTCGTATATCTTTTTTTATAATTGAATTTATTATTTTTATCACTGTTTGTGTGTTATAATTAGCAGTGAAATAGTTTATATGTATTAGTCACATTCTTTTCACAGTATTAACACAATTTCTATGTCATTATATTTGCACCGATTTAATAGGTTTCACAATTCATTATATTATAATATAATATCATATATACTCACAATATTAGTGTTTTTTTTTAAATATATATATATATATATACACATATACACACATACACACACACGTTCTTATTTTTGCTAAACTCCATGTGAAGGAAATATACATATTGAATGTATAGTATGGTCAGTATGTAATGATGTCATCAAAATGTATACAAATATACACATTCAGCAGTAGGTGCAGGAAAAAGACAATGGCTCTCTCAGCTCTAAACATCCCACGGTGATAGCCAGCTGCAAACTGTATATTACATGGACTCTTCCCCAGCGGCCATAAATCAGTCATTTGTGCACTTTGCTCCAGAGCACGTGATTTATTTAGGGCCAGTTGGGACTTCTGTGGATAGTTTGCATTTGTTGGGACTGTGATACATATACTGTATACCCCCTTCCTGCTCTGTTTAAGACACCAACCTTGTCCAAACGCACACGCCGCCTCCAGTAAGAGCAGACACGCGATGAAGCCCCCAGGCCTCATCTTTCTACCGGTCTGTGCTTCACTCACTGTTGCCCACGCAGGCTGGACCACACTGATCTAGATGCAAGTGATGTTATGGATCCTGTCGCCTGTCGAAAGATTATTAGATAACAGTATTTAAAGCAGCATCTGAGGACTAGTAACCACCTCCTGAAAAGAACATGCTGATATATATATATAAAGTATTCAGCATTCTAAAAACCAATGCAGAACGTAATAACACGTCAGTACCTACAGCTACTATGTAACCCTCTGATACTCTGTGACCTCTTAATGGGGAAAAGACCCCCCCTGTTGGTTTGTAGTGTGGGTTGTTAGCACCCCGCTAACATGGTAGACCAGGCAAGATGCTGTGTCTTGTGGCTGTAAGTTATGTTTCCTCTACGTTAGAATGTGTGTAGGATTCTGGATGTGTTTAGAGATACTTACTATCATTAAACAGCGCCGCCTGCTCATTTCCATCTGTGAAGGTTTGGAAACTGGTTCCCAACCCCTCTAATAGTGGAATGGTCTGCAGTGCAATTGCTTTGAAGTGTGATACCTCCCATATAGCACAGAAGGCGTAAGACTTGAACAAAGAAAGACCTGGAGATCAGGAAAGCTTTAATCCCAATACATCAGCCATGTGGGCTTCATTCCAAAGTCCCATTACTTTGTCTTCGCCCTGTTTCCTTCACGTGTATTCCTCCCTTCTGCTTGTCCTACGTTGTTTTTCAGTGGTGGCTCTGAGGTTCTTCATGCCAGTTCTTGGCTTCTAATCGATTCTGCAGAAGTTGTTTTTCTCCCTTGTGGAGCTTAACATCGGAGGCTGTTCAGTGTCCCATGTGGATCAAGGTATTTGTCAGTTCATTTATGGTTGGTTGAAGGTAATAGGTTCTCAGCAGCCAGACTTCCCTACCTGAATCCCCAGGACAGACGTACCTGAGCAGGATATATAACGTGTCCGCCCCCAGTTTGCAAAGTGCAATCCTTAATTCTGTAGGAAGAGGCTTTTTACATTTTTTTTAAACATAAAGCCTTTTTATTGTGTCTGGCAGCCACAACATACGAGACTTTGTATGAATCAGACATTATTAAATATTTACATTTAGTCACTTCAATGAATTACCATTCAGTCTTTCAGCATCTGCATCAAATATAAGATTTTTTTTTTTTTACATTTTCAGATCCCATACATCTGGCGGAAAAGAAATCATTGGCAGATGAGGTTAATGCCAAATTAATCCTGGTGGTTTAAATGACCCAACAAATGAGAGAAATGTAGTTAGAAAAGAATACATTCATAAGCCTATAATAATACATACCTCAAGTAAATTGTTGTAGTAAGTTGCTACATACAAGCTCTGTTTATTTTGCTGAGGCAACCTTTATGGTATAATGTATATACTGTATACTGTATAATGGGGATGTGGTTTCATTGAGTTTAAAGCATTCAGCAGACCATGGTCTTCTATTGACCTCGTAGAGTGATATTACCTGGTGGTAGGTAACCCAACCTCTGACCAACTTACTGTTCTGGGTGAGACATTACATCAGCCTTTACGTGCATCAATGTCTTAAGGAACTTTCTAGTTCCCTCTGACATTTCGATCTGTTTGCATCCCTGTCTCACATGGCTGGAAAGTCTACAAACCCATCTGCTGCCTACGCCCACTGCAATATCCCATGGAAGAAATATCCAGGCCAGAATCTGCCCGGAAGCGCGAAATCCCAGGGTTTAGAAAGCCATTTACTGCTGGCTCAGATCTTTCAACTTTGCCATTAAAAATCCAAAAGTCAGTAAAGACGCCTGCTCATCTGGAAAGATGATTAGGTCAAGAAGAAAGTAGCTGGAGATGCATGTAATATCTTTACGAAAACAGCTGGCTGAGTACAGCAGCATCAATCTCAAGAATTCATCTTGGGTTTTTTTTTAATAGAGGTATTATTTAAAGATAACCACACTAGTGGTGCCTTATTGCTATGTGACATCACATAAAAAAACAGGGGTCTTTATATCAGTGCAATTTTGCTTTTAAACTGACATCGAGAGGCATTTTCATGCTACTTGTCTTTACACCAAAGTGTTGAGTTACTTTGCACCTATTGATAAAGCATCAATTGGAGGAGTTGTGATGCACATTTTATAATAGGATGCAAGCAAAGAAGGGTGGGGGTCCGTGCTGGTCCTTTCTTCAATGTAGTAACACAGGATGGAGAGGGAGTAGGGGGTATCATACCTTGTATTGGACCAACAATTAGTTGAAATGTTACAAGCTTTCCAACCTCTCAGGGTCCTTCATCAGGTGTGTCAGAAATACAAAGACACAATATAATATACAATGTATGTAAGAGGGATATCGCTCTTACCAAATATCCTCTTACATCCCTCTTGTTGGTCCAATAAAATGAATCAGAAAGATAGTCCCAAAGGGGCCAATGGCGGAGCACTGCCGAGGAGAAAGGAGGGGGCTGCAACCAGTGATGAATAAAAAGGTTTATTAGGTGGTCAAACAGAGGTACATGGTTACTTTGACGCATTTCGGGACCTGCGTCCCTTTGTCAAAAAGTGAATTCGCGTCTGCACGCATACCTGTTACATACTGAATCCCCCGCCCCCGGCGGTGACGTCACGGAGCCAAAACTCGCGCGAGTTAGTCAGAGAGACCAACCCACTGGCGGACAGAGCCACCAATGAGAGGCCTCACCGAGAACTCACCCCTCTGTCCGCCAATGGGTTGGTCTCTCTGACTAACTCGCGCGAGTTTTGGCTCCGTGACGTCACCGCCGGGGGCGGGGGATTCAGTATGTAACAGGTATGCGTGCAGACGCGAATTCACTTTTTGACAAAGGGACGCAGGTCCCGAAATGCGTCAAAGTAACCATGTACCTCTGTTTGACCACCTAATAAACCTTTTTATTCATCACTGGTTGCAGCCCCCTCCTTTCTCCTCGGCAGTGCTCCGCCATTGGCCCCTTTGGGACTATCTTTCTTTCAACTATGTCTGGCGTGATGCACCCACTCATCAAGGATAGAGCTGTGCTGCAAGAGGGGGATCTCAGAATCATTGACTGATATGGTACGTACTTTTTGGTTTTGCTGGGGGCTTGTTCAGGACCATTATGGCATATATGGAGATCTGAGCTAGCCACACAGCGTTACTAGTACTAATATACCAATGCATACATTGCCTCATTTGAGTCTCCCATAGCACCCATATTTGCTCTTACATACCTTGACAAGAGACTCGTATTCTGAAAATATATATATATATATCCCTGGGACAGCTGAGACCCGATTATTGGGAGAATATCCCTCACCTACTATTCAATAAAATGAATCATACCCCCTACTGCCTCTCCCTCCTTTGTTTCTAAAAGGATGTATGGAATTCTGCATATGGGCTGAAGGACTGACTCAGTGAGCAAGGCCCCGGTTCAATTCCCGGTGTCAGCTTCATGTGACCGTGGGCAAGTCACTATATCTCCCTGTGCCTCAGGCACCAAAATGTAGATTGTAAGCTCTTTGGGGCAGAGACGTGTGCCTGCAAAAAAAATCTATGTACCGCGCTGCGTACACTGTCAGTGCTATACAAGAAAAAAAACATGATTCTTATTATATGGACTTATTATTTCTCGCTTTTGAGGCAGCGTAATCCTGTCTGTGTCAAATGTCAGAAACCTGATAATCAAGCTTCGCATATTTGATGCAGCCGCGATCAAAGAAAAAAAAAACGAAGAAGAAATTTCCGTGCGTCCCAAGAACTCGTTACTTTGCCCTGACACGTAAATCCTCAGCACTGCAATTCCAGTTCAGGCGAAATGCGTGAGAAGCTAACGTGATACTTTGCTAACCAAGCTTCTAATCATCCTTCATCCTAACCAGATGACTGCACAGAATAGGCCTTCTGCTTGTGACATCATCGTCTAATAGGCATTGCAATTGTCTGAAGATGGCATGAGAACATCTTAAAGCCGCATGGAGCAGCTGCGGGAACTTGCCTTCTCTGTCTTTAAGAGCTCAGAACACTCCACTGTCTCGCAGGTTGTTATACGTTTCATTGCGCTGACAGTAAAATTATATGCATCTGCCGTATATGATTTTTGAATCGCTCTGGGGCCCTTTGTGTCTGATGTAAAAAGTGAACGAAGATTACATTAGGGCTACTTGAATCTCTCATTTTTATCATCATTGTTTCTCATCACTTTTCTTCGTGTTTGTAAGGCGAGGGGGGTCCTCGGCCCCAGTCCTCAAGACCTCTCAGCAGGTCCGATTTTCAGGATATCCCTGCTTCAGCACAGGTGGCTCAATCAGTGGCTCAGTCGAAGTATCCTGAAAACTTGACCTGTTTGGACGTCTTGAGGACTGCAGTTGAGAACCCCTGTTGTAAGGCATTGAACAGCAATTCCCCTCTTTCCCTTAACTAAATACAGGGAATCTGCAGGAGCAGCACAGTCCAACATCACCCGCCAGGAGCCCCCTGCGTTCTTTCCCATATTTGGCCCCAACGGCCCAACATTTTTGTGGCATAAACATGGCAAATGGAAACAACAACCTATGAATAGGGGAAACATCATGAATCGTGGTATTATTAGCTCTAGGTAACTAACTCCCCGGCAGTCGTGTTGCCAGCGGCCATTTTTAGCTTCCCCAGAATTCCAAGACATCCGAGTTAAATATCTATTGAACAAAAATGTAGCTAAAATAAAGGAGCCCTGTGTTTGCCAACACTAGGGTCGCCGGACGTCCCGTATATATATATATATATATGGGACTGCCCCTTATTTCATTGACTTGTCCCGGGAAGGTCTGTCAGGACGCATCACTGTCCCGTATTTTTGCGCCTTGACGTGAAATGTCTGAACGTAAAATGACGAATGAAATCAGCCATAAGAACGTTATAGGTTTCTATGTGAGTGTAATAGTTCCCTTGTCCGATAGATGTCACCTAACTAAATGATTAAAATAATAAAGTTAGGGCACTGCCTGGTCATCTCATATTACAACGACACCCGCCCCTTCAGGCGTTACTTCTCCCACCGCTACGTGTTAGATCAGCGCGCGTCTTTCCTCGCCCGGCCAGAGAGGATAAAAAGCTAAGGATATAGCGGTCACGCAGGAGATACCGTTCAGCTCCAAGCATTCATCCCTCATTATGACGTCACACTTTCACAGTGGATTTCGACGTCCCATGTTATAAACTTAAATATGGCGCCCCTAGCCAACACAAAGAAAGATGTTTGGGGGAAATGGTTCAGGAGACCTTGGGACAGCCCATTTAAGTAAATAGACTGCAAGGTACCTTATGGTTTTGCACCTCGCAGTAAATATCGTCCCTGACAGCACTACACTCCTTTGCAGCCTGCAAACTGCCTGATGTTGGAGATAAATGACACTGCGCAGTCGGGCCGCTGGGCTGAAGTTTACGTTCTGCGCCATGTTGCCCAAATCAAAGATGGAAACCCTGTGTATTCAGTACTTGCTACACGGACTCTACCTTGACAAGGCTGAGCAGCTTGAATCATGTTTTGATCAAAAGATGCAACCAAATGACTCCTCCGTTACAAGTACGATCTCCCCTACCCCTTTATGCTCATATCTCGGTAAAAGTTGGAACATAGCAAGACTTGTTTAAATCATTGCGAACACCACGAAGCAAAAAAGGTAAGTACCATTTAACCCCTTCCGTGCCCTATGGACGTACAGTGCGCGCTGGGCAACATAAGCCTTTTGATTGTTTTGTTTAGGCACTACGCTGAAGGCGGGGCCACCGGGAATCCAGAAGCGTTCACGTGAGCCACCAAAGCCACAGAGGTGGCAGGGCCCTCGGGTGCTGAAGGGGTTAAATCAGCAAAAACTACAATTTCCCTGGGTGGGAAGCCAGAGGTCTCAGCTCCGGGGACCCCCTGCCTCCCGAGATACCTACTTCCGTAGGGGTGCCGGCGCTCCGTGGAAGTTTAAATCCCCAGCATCACGCGGAGGGCGTTCCCTCCCCAAAATGACTGTATGTTATCAGTATTACCTTGTATGTTACATGGTCTGCATGCCTATACTGTGTGCTGTGTATAAGGCTGCTATGCTATAACAATGAAAAAAAACTATATATAGACACTATTATGCCAGCTAAACACAAGACAGTATATATATACGCACATGGGAGCAAAGGTATGTATATGATAACACAATAGAAAGGGAGGCGTGCTTTGGAAAGCAGCACTTCATGCACAGAAAAGTTTATATTTAGAAATCAAAACGTAAATTAAAAAGAACCATCACACCTAGAAACACAAATATAAAACGCCCCCCCGCAACAACGATCAGGGTATACATTTGTAAATTATATATATATATATATATTAGAGAGAGGGAGAGAGAGAGGAGGAGAGAGATGGAGAGATGGAGAGAGAGAGAGAGGGGGGGAGAGAGAGAGAGAGAGAGAGATCAGCCTCAACCAAAATTCAGTGAGATAGTGGTGTTTTTGGATCATAATATATTTCATTTTAATTTGACAGTGTTGATTTTTATCAGTATGGGTCCATTGAATTCGTGAGACACAGACTTCTAAATAAGTTAAAATAAGTGACTCCAAATCAGTGAGACTCACAGAAAATCAGTGAGAGATGGAAATGTCTATATGAATATATATATATATATATATATATTATCACACACACACACATACAAATATATGTTAAACAACACCGGTACAAATAAACCCAATTTTATTATTTGGCTGCTTATATTTTCATGCTGATGAATATGCAGATAAGTTAGTGAATATATATATAAGGTGACAGCAATCTGTTGTTACCCCCATGAGGTGCCCGGTCTTACCAAAGCAGCGCCTGTTGTCCCGCAGAGCTGTGCTTGTACTCAGTGCCTGAGCTATGCTACGGGGGTCTCTTATATAGCAGCACAGCCTGCAGTCCGGGAGTGGCAGGCAGCCACAGGACACAGAGGAAACCAGATCTGAGAGAACTCACAGTCGGAACAGGACTCACACGGGGGCACTGAGCATCAAATCCACCCCACACCCCCCCTTACAACAACACAGGGCAAGTGACTGCTCAGAAACACCGCATCTATTTCAGCTAAGACAGCAGCTAAGCCATTGCAGGCTGCAACAGCATTTAATCATCACCCTCTCCAAAAATGAGCATTGAATAATGTAAAGAATTACTGCGTATGACTCAGTAATCCAACTGTTACTTATACTTAGAGAGGACCTGCCAATCCTTAGCATCTGTCCGTCATCTTGTAGAGGGTGGGGCGGGCTTGATGGGCGATGCATTGCAAGCCCTTTTGGAAATGAAATCATGTTTTTTCCCGGGTATTTTTAGTGTGCCATTCTGCAGATCCCCCCTCCCCTGTCCGTCTTCCAGTACCTTTTTCTGCATCTCTAGTGACGTTTCACCCCGGATCGCTTTGTTCTTGGATACACATGGTGACCAGGTGCACATGTCCCAAATATATCTGCTCACCAACCTGCATCGGCAAAGTTGGTCAAACCAGGGGTCGATGTCTCGAGGTTCAGATCCCCTTAACAAGCAACCCTCCTAGGGGGGGATGCTGTGTGACTGAATTCTGCTATATAGCATTAGATAGGGGGTCTCTTCCTGGTACCCCCCCCCCAGGTGCATTGCAATGCGTTGCAGGCCCTTCTGGGTCCTCCTGGCCTTCCGATAACCAGTTTGGGCTCTTTTCTAGTTTCCCCTCCCTTGAGGGCTACAATAATTGACTTCCCCATCCATGGATGTCCAGTCCATATCAGCCAGTACCAAAACTTCAGAATAGTCTCCTACAGGAACCCTGATGAAAAGTCCATATGGGACCTGAGAGAACAGGAAACGGAGGGCGGTGCACAGCCGAAGAAAACTCCCCCAGGCAAGGTAAGTGCAGTAAAACTTCTATTTATTGGCACATAAAGATTTGAAAAAAACACTCTAGCGCGTTTCGCGCGGGACGCGCTTTATCAAAGAGGCGAAACGCGTTAGTGTTTTTTTAATCTTTATGTGCCAATAAATAGAAGTTTTACTGCACTTACCTTTCCCGGGGGAGTTTTCTTCGGCTGTGCACCGTCCCCCGTTTCCTGTTCTCTCTGTGCTGCTGCTGTCTGGATTGGCGCACGCGTGCAGTTCCAGCCACTCTGCATACAAGGAAGACAGTGAGTAATGTTACAAAGTGCATGTCTACTCACTCAGATTGTTATACTTCAATCAAGTTAATGTGACTTTTTCAACTAACTGCATATATATTCCTACAATTGTTGGGCAAGAGGAACTGCTGCCTTATATACCCAGTTACTGCTATACAGTTCTAATGGACATTTACATGTGTTGAAGGTTTAGATGCACTGTTTGGGTTTTCTGCATAGTTCACCCTGGTAATCATCGGTGTGGGACCTGAAACGCTGTCGTCCCACTTATATATACAAATGTTCCCAGCACGCAATGTAAAAGAAAATCAGACAAAGGTCAAATGCACATAAAGAATATATTGAATGAACATAAGTAGTAGATGTAACAAGCAATCGCCCCTAGATAGGCTATGGAGAGTACAACTCATCAAGCAGAACTATACAATATCAAAAATAGGGGGAGAGGAGGAGTGGAGGGAAAAGGGGGTGAAAATACAAAGGAAAAAAGGGGAGGGGGAGGAAAAAACCCAAAGTAAAACAAGCGTTAAAGATGAAGTGAAATACTCAAGGGGGGCAACGTTTCGGGGCCTAAATCGCCCCTTCTTCAGGCCCGTTCCCACAGACCTTTTGAGTCTATGGTACTTCTCTTATGAACCTCCACCCAAAACCTCTCATCTATATCAAGTACTAATATTTGAATAGTCTAACGGCATGGACTTGATACTTTGAATGGAAAGCATGATCATCTCCAAAATACGCCTGGAGACACAGAAAAACACCTAAATGTGGCACAGGTACACTTACTACAGTACTAGCAGAGTAACAAATCTGCGCTGTGTATCTCAAGACTACAAAGACCAATTCAAATGCGAAATATAGATATTGCACAAAATGACTCTCTGTGGAACAAAACGCCTTTAGAACACCATTGCTATGATACACCACGATTCCGGAAGTCCCAAAATGGCAGACTGCCACAGATGACTACCTGCCAGCTCTTTACTCTCTTTATAAACCCTTATCTGGCAGGAGACTCAAGACGTACTTAACCCTTTGCTGTCAGCGAGATCTGAGGCACAGCGGGGGAGATGTTCTAAAGCAACGTTGGAGCGAAATTGACGCTAATTGCGTCCTTTTCATTTTGCGCCTCTTGGCGTCAGTGTATCAAGGTCTGTGTTCCATGTTTTGCCCGGTGTGCATAATGGCGATTTGGGGAGTGACAGTGGGAGGAGTTACGTGACGCATCGATTGTAATGAGATGTTAAACTTGGCGTCTCAGCGCGTCACTTTTGTATCTTGTATTTGCGTTTAAAAAAAATGCTCCAGGTCTCAGGCGGAATAAACTTTTCTGGCCAACAATTTGCGTCAGGCGTAAGAAACGCTATTATACATATGACACGGTCGGCAGCAGAAAACGGAGAAAATCATCCAAACAAACTTCTATGTGCACTTTCTTTATGGTGATAAAACTCCCGGGGTGCAGCTAACAGTACTTTGAAGGGCCTCTGAGTAGTTTACTGTCCTTTGTGCCTAACGAAAAAACCGTCCAGGGTTTTAATTTTTAACCCCTTCATTGCTGATGCATTGCTAGCCTCGATGGCAGTGACGAGGGAAATTAAAATTCCAGATTGATTACAAGCAAAAACCCTTCTGGGTTTTGTTTTTAACTCAGAAAGTAATCAGACTGTGGAATTAGCTCACGGGGGAAGTTGTGACTGCGAATTCAAGAAGGGAATTACTAATGAAACTGGATAGGTTACGTGAGGAAAGACAAATATGTCATTATAGAAATCTGTATGTTATGTTAAAGGTTTCTAACAATAAATACATTTTTGTTGGTTGAGTCAATGCAAATTGTTCCGGGAAGCCGTAGCTTCTAGTGAACCTTTGTGTTTCATATTTCGTATTTCGTACTGTATATATACGGTAACTCTGTGTGTGATCTTATCCCAGTTTGTTGCGCACGTGTCAATGCGATTTGTATTGAGAAATGTGTTGCTGTAGCTTGTGCAATTTTATTTCACACATGGTCAATGCCCCAAATGCTAACGTCAGCATAAGTGAGCATCGCAGTATTATAGCCGGCTGTTGTGCCATAGTTATAAAAGGACAACCTCCCACAAATCTGTCTTAAAATCTTAGTGCACCTTCTGCGTTGTCCGAACGGCATTTCAAAAGGTGATCGTAATGCACTTCCACGTTAGCGCTCGGTGGCGCGTCAGCTAACGCTCCTACCACAGAAAGCTATTTACATCACGGAAAAGCGGCATCTGGTGTTGCCCAGGCACAATAAATGTATACTATATGTACATAGTAAATATACATCTCTATATACACCAGGGCTGGTGCGACCCTGAGGGACCTTGGGGCGATTATAAGTGGTCAGGAACCAGTCTGTGAGCGGTACCACTGAGCAGTCGCTAGGTGACCAGATAGCAGATTGAGTCCGGGAGCCAGCGCTGAGGCGCAGTATATCCAGAGGCGTGAGGTGTGAGTATCCTCGGGGATCCTCATCACAAGACATGTAAAGGGGTGCTGAAATCTTTGTGAAGCACATGCCTGCTACATTCAAACACTAACTACAAGAGCTCCAACAGTCTCCGGCACCTACACACAGGCCCATAAGCAAAGGGTCGGTGGTCACGGGGAGAGACACGGGTATATACCTGCGCAGCATCTTGTAGGGGTTATATATATATATATTGTGTATGTGAAGGACTGATCCTCCCATTTGGGGATCATATGTTATCTTGGTGTCAAAAGAGAGCTACGATATAAATACTCGTGTTATTTACACCACTCTGGTATGTTTTCATTTGTCTGATCTCCGGTCACGTGTTGGGTAAGATATAAGGTGGAAGGACTCAGGCCTCACCTTAGCAGCAGGTGTCAGACTAAAGTAAAACAGAGGGGTTACACGTGAGTAAAAGGCTTTTTCCTTTTTTGTGTGAATGGTTCTTAAGTCTCAGATGTCCAAAATGTCACAATAATATCAAATGTTTGACCCAATTCCACTGGCTCCTGTGTGACTTTTTCCCCCTTGGACTAAATCAACAGAACTAAGAGCATTATGCAGAAGCTCAGATCTTGAATGTAACAGGAGTTTGTGGGGTCTCTTCCAGGTGTCAGGCTTATTTAATGCAATTATAAAATAATCAGTGACGGATACATTCCACCATGATGCGTTTTTGCTGTCCCACCTCTCCTCCGCTTCAATACCTGTATTGTAGATATATTGTGAAACATTCACGCACGCTTGGAAAACGATCACATTTTACCCATTCTTACCGTATCTGTACAGTATAAAAGCCACAAAAAAACCCGCTAGAATGATTAATGATGGTGCGTGTTTCAGGGACTCTCTTGAAGTCTGCCAGTTGTTCCGCGGACATTTACCAAGTCCGAAGACCACTTAGCTCGTGGTAACAAAGAAAACAAATGTGAAGTTTTCACGACTTGGTCACTGAGGCTGTATCCATTCTTTACAAGATGAATGAATTGGGATGATGGATAATACAGAAAAATGATCCATTTTGCAGCTTATTATGAGAGGGTAGACAGGTATAATTACAATCCCCTGTACTTTAAATGTTCTGCACGCTTTGTTACAAATTGCTGCCTATGCTGTATGGTGGGAGATAGCATAGAAGAGGATTGCAGTAGCTTTATAAATCAACAACATGTGAAAATAGACAGCTTGGGATTTTCCATATGCCCGAGCTTTGATTTAGTTGTTTGTGCTACAAATAGCATCATTCAGTGCGTCGTGTACCCGATACACAGACCAGAGGACGTGATGGGAGCCCTAACATTGTACATGTTATATATAAAGAGTGGCTCAGTGAATAAAGACACCCCCTGCGATAGCAATGACTGAGTGTGAAGCAGGGAGAACCCCATATCAGTTCCTTGTGACCTTGGGAAGGCCATTGTGCCCCAGGCACCAAGAACATAGATTGTAAGCTCTGTGGGGCAGGGGCTGTGTCTGTAACATTCCTGTGTGATGCGTAGGGTTGTCAGGTGGCTTTTCCAAAATTACTGGTGAAAGTTGCAACGGGCTTGAGAAACACACACTTCTCTCTGCTCCATGCTGCTTCCTCCTCTCCTTGGCCCCTCTCCCAGGCTCCTGACACCTCCTCCTGATTGGCTGCATTACGCAGCAGCCAATTAGGATGAAGGAAGCTGCCCAACCCACTAGCAACAGCTCTGCTCAGGGAAATCCTGCGGCCCCCCAAGCCGGACAGCTCACTATGTCCAGAGAGGTAATATTGGTACACACATACACGCCTAGAGAGGTAATACCGGTATACACATACACGCCCAGAGAGGTAATACCGGTATACACGTACACGCCCAGAGAGGTATTACCGGTATACACGTACACTCCCAGAGAGGTAATACCGGTATACACATACATGTCCAGAGAGGTAATACCGGTATACACATACACGCCCAGAGAGGTAATACCGGTATACACATACACGCCCAGAGAGGTAATACCGGTATACACATACACGCCCAGAGAGGTAATACCGGTATACACATACACACCCAGAAAGGTAATACCGGTATACACATACACGCCCAGAGAGGTACTACCGGTATACACATTACACCCCCAGAGAGGTAATACTGGTATACACACACACCCTCAGAGAGGTAATACCGGTATACACACACACACCCAGAGAGGTAATAGCGGTATACACATACAAGCCTAGAGGGGTAATACCGGTATACACATACACACCCAGAGAGGTAATACCGGTATACACATACAAGCCTAGAGGTGTAATACCGGTATACACATACACGCCCAGAGATGTAATACCGGTATACACATACACACCCAGAGAGGTAATACCGGTATACACATACACCCCCAGAGAGGTAATACCGGTATACACATACACGCCCAGAGAGGTAATACCGGTATACACATACCCGCCCAGAGAGGTAATACCGGTATACACATACACACCCAGAAAGGTAATACCGGTATACACATACACGCCCAGAGAGGTACTACCGGTATACACATTACACCCCCAGAGAGGTAATACTGGTATACACACACACCCTCAGAGAGGTAATACCGGTATACACACACACCCAGAGAGGTAATAGCGGTATACACATACAAGCCTAGAGGGGTAATACCGGTATACACATACACACCCAGAGAGGTAATACCGGTATACACATACAAGCCTAGAGGTGTAATACCGGTATACACATACACGCCCAGAGATGTAATACCGGTATACACATACACACCCAGAGAGGTAATACCGGTATACACATACACCCCCAGAGAGGTAATACCGGTATACACATACACACCCAGAGAGGTAATACCGGTATACACATACACGCCCAGAGAGGTAATACCGGTATACACATACCCGCCCAGAGAGGTAATACCGGTATACACATACACACCCAGAGAGGTAATACCGGTATACACATACACGTCCAGAGAGGTAATACCGGTATACACATACACCCCAAGAGAGGAAATACCGGTATACACATACACGCCCAGAGAGGTAATACCGGTATACACATACACGCCCAGAGAGGTAATACCGGTATACACATACACGCCCAGAGAGGTAATACCGGTATACACATACACTCACAGAGAGGTAATACCGCTGTACACATACACGCCCAGAGAGGTAATGCAGGTATACACATACATGCCCAGAGAGGTAATACCGGTATACACATACATGCCCAGAGAAGTAATACAGGTATACACATACACCCCCAGAGAGGTAATACCGGTATACACGTACACGCCCAGAGAGGTAAGACCGGTATACACATACACGTCCAGAGAGGTAATACCGGTATACACATACACGCCCAGAGAGGTAATACCGGTATACACATACCCGCCCAGAGAGGTAATACCGGTATACACATACACGCCCAGAGAGGTAATACCGGTATACACATACACACCCAGAGAGGTAATACCGGTATACACATACACGCCCAGAGAGGTAATACCGGTATACACATACACCCCAAGAGAGGTAATACCGGTATACACATACACGCCCAGAGAGGTAATACCGGTATACACATACACGCCCAGAGAGGTAATACCGGTATACACATACACGCCCAGAGAGGTAATACCGGTATACACATACACTCACAGAGAGGTAATACCGCTGTACACATACACGCCCAGAGAGGTAATACCGGTATACACATACATGCCCAGAGAGGTAATACCGGTATACACATACATGCCCAGAGAGGTAATACAGGTATACACATACACCCCCAGAGAGGTAATACCGGTATACACGTACACGCCCAGAGAGGTAAGACCGGTATACACGTACACGCCCAGAGAGGTAATACCGGTATACACATACACACCCAGAGAGGTAATACAGGTATACACATACACACCCAGAAAGGTAATACCAGTATACACATACACGCCCAGAGAGGTACTACCGGTATACACATTACACCCCCAGAGAGGTAATACTGGTATACACACACACCCCCAGAGAGGTAATACCGGTATACACACACACACCCAGAGAAGTAATACCGGTATACACATACAAGCCTAGAGGGGTAATACCGGTATACACATACACACCCAGAGAGGTAATACCGGTATACACATACAAGCCTAGAGGTGTAATACCGGTATACACATACACGCCCAGAGATGTAATACCGGTATACACATACACACCCAGAGAGGTAATACCGGTATACACATACACCCCCAGAGAGGTAATACCGGTATACACATACACACCCAGAGAGGTAATACCGGTATACACATACACGCCCAGAGAGGTAATACCGGTATACACATACCCGCCCAGAGAGGTAATACCGGTATACACATACACGCCCAGAGAGGTAATACCGGTATACACATACACACCCAGAGAGGTAATACCGGTATACACATACACGCCCAGAGAGGTAATACCGGTATACACATACCCGCCCAGAGAGGTAATACCGGTATACACATACACACCCAGAGAGGTAATACCGGTATACACATACACGTCCAGAGAGGTAATACCGGTATACACATACACCCCAAGAGAGGAAATACCGGTATACACATACACGCCCAGAGAGGTAATACCGGTATACACATACACGCCCAGAGAGGTAATACCGGTATACACATACACGCCCAGAGAGGTAATACCGGTATACACATACACTCACAGAGAGGTAATACCGCTGTACACATACACGCCCAGAGAGGTAATACCGGTATACACATACATGCCCAGAGAGGTAATACCGGTATACACATACATGCCCAGAGAAGTAATACAGGTATACACATACACCCCCAGAGAGGTAATACCGGTATACACGTACACGCCCAGAGAGGTAAGACCGGTATACACATACACGCCCAGAGAGGTAATACCGGTATACACATACACGCCCAGAGAGGTAATACCGGTATACACATACCCGCCCAGAGAGGTAATACCGGTATACACATACACGCCCAGAGAGGTAATACCGGTATACACATACACACCCAGAGAGGTAATACCGGTATACACATACACGCCCAGAGAGGTAATACCGGTATACACATACACCCCAAGAGAGGTAATACCGGTATAAACATACACGCCCAGAGAGGTAATACCGGTATACACATACACGCCCAGAGAGGTAATACCGGTATACACATACACGCCCAGAGAGGTAATACCGGTATACACATACACTCACAGAGAGGTAATACCGCTGTACACATACACGCCCAGAGAGGTAATACCGGTATACACATACATGCCCAGAGAGGTAATACCGGTATACACATACATGCCCAGAGAGGTAATACAGGTATACACATACACCCCCAGAGAGGTAATACCGGTATACACGTACACGCCCAGAGAGGTAAGACCGGTATACACGTACACGCCCAGAGAAGTAATATCGGTATACACATACACACCCAGAGAGGTAATACAGGTATACACATACACACCCAGAAAGGTAATACCAGTATACACATACACGCCCAGAGAGGTACTACCGGTATACACATTACACCCCCAGAGAGGTAATACTGGTATACACACACACCCCCAGAGAGGTAATACCGGTATACACACACACACCCAGAGAGGTAATACCGGTATACACATACAAGCCTAGAGGGCTAATACCGGTATACACATACACACCCAGAGAGGTAATACCGGTATACACATACAAGCCTAGAGGTGTAATACCGGTATACACATACACGCCCAGAGAGGTAATACCGGTATACACATACAAGCCTAGAGGTGTAATACCGGTATACACATACACGCCCAGAGATGTAATACCGGTATACACATACACACCCAGAGAGGTAATACCGGTATACACATACACACCCAGAGAGGTAATACCGGTATACACATACACGCCCAGAGAGGTAATACCGGTATACACATACCCGCCCAGAGAGGTAATACCGGTATACACATACACGCCCAGAGATGTAATACCGGTATACACATACACACCCAGAGAGGTAATACCGGTATACACATACACCCCCAGAGAGGTAATACCGGTATACACATACACACCCAGAGAGGTAATACCGGTATACACATACACGCCCAGAGAGGTAATACCGGTATACACATACCCGCCCAGAGAGGAAATACCGGTATACACATACACGCCCAGAGAGGTAATACCGGTATACACATACACACCCAGAGAGGTAATACCGGTATACACATACACGCCCAGAGAGGTAATACCGGTATACACATACACCCCAAGAGAGGTAATACCGGTATACACATACACGCCCAGAGAGGTAATACCGGTATACACATACACACCCAGAGAGGTAATACCGGTATACACATACACGCCCAGAGAGGTAATACCGGTATACACATACACTCACAGAGAGGTAATACCGCTGTACACATACACGCCCAGAGAGGTAATACCGGTATACACATACATGCCCAGAGAGGTAATACCGGTATACACATACATGCCCAGAGAGGTAATACAGGTATACACATACACCCCCAGAGAGGTAATACCGGTATACACGTACACGCCCAGAGAGGTAAGACCGGTATACACATACACGCCCAGAGAGGTAATACCGGTATACACATACACGACCAGAGAGGTAATACCGGTAAACACATACACGCCCAGAGAGGTAATACCGGTATACACAGACATGCCCAGAGAGGTAATACCGGTATACACGTACACGCCCAGAGAGGTAATACCGGTATACACGTACACGCCCAGAGAGGTAATACCGGTATACACATACACCCCCAGAGAGGTAATACCGGTATACACATACACGCCCAGAGAGGTAATACCGGTATACACACACGCCCAGAGAGGTAATACCGGTACAGGACAGCCTGGTTCAATATTGGACACCTAGCAACCCCCGTGATGTTTTTCGCGCGCTATACTGTAATTGTGACGCGCTTTGTGTCTCACTGGGAGAAAAGCGATGTATGAAATAAAGTTATTATTTATTAGTCGCCTTCTAACATGCCGACAGCAAACTTATCCAGAGCCCATCTGGGAAAGAGTGGGCGGGGAGCAGCTTAAGTTAGCACCTGTGCCTGTCACTAAGTCCCCGCACACAGCGTGAGAGCCCTGTCTGCAGGAAGGACATGCTGCGATGTGCTGCAGACACATTCTTACAATGCTTTCATACATATAACTCATCTGGATTGCGGGGATGTTCGGGGCACAGTAGAAGGGGAGCTGCAGTTATGGCTTATAGTGAAACCACTGCTTTGTGAAGAGTCAGGATTCAGGGGTGTGTGTATCAAATGTAACTGAATCATTGCTCCAAAAACAGGTGCAAATGACTGTGCCACTTTGCGTCAGTGTTTCAAAAGGATTTGCCCCGGTTGAGTGGTTATAGGAGGAGTTGGGGGAGGAGAGAACCGGCAAAATATGATCATGGTCTAAATTTGCGACTATAAATGGTCCAATATTCCACTTTCTTTATGTCAATCCGAACACACAGATACCCAGCAAGCTCTCGGAACCCCCCAAAATTACCACAATATATATATATATATTACAACAAGACAAACTGCCTGCAACAGACTGAGCAAATAATGAGTACTTAAATTAGTAATATAATAACCACTAATGGTGCTAGGGACTAGAAGTAATATAACAATGAAAAGAAAAAGAAAAGCGTCCCAACTCAGCACTCAGTATACTCAGAACAAATATCAAAGAAAATTATGATTTATTTAACAGCACAAATAATCAAACATAAAATACAAAAAATATTAAAACAAACCCTGACATCCTCCTGTGATAGAATATGTATCAGACAGGGGAATCCCCTATGAAGATACTGATGGACCCCTAATACCAAGGGGAAAAAAGCCTATAAGCACAAAATATGTAGAACAAGGGGTTAACAATAACCCCTTGAACCTACCAGGCCGGCCTCACCCCTAGTAAATATAAAACCATACAGCAAGCATAGATAACACATGCACCAAATTGCCTAATACATGCTGATGTCAAATACATATATTATATACATACACCGTAAATGCAGTTGGTATAATCAAGGCAAACCAGGCGCAGTACCAAAAAGAGACTGTTACTATGGGATCAACAATGGTTAACAGTTCACATCAGTTACCATAGTCCATGAGACCATCCATGCCACACTGATAGTAAAATTTCCAAAGGGTAAAGATCTTCCAATTGAGGGGTCCATCCGCAGGGGAGTCAGGGAAAAACAAACGCCCCAACACATGTTTCACCCTCGCTTCATCAGGGATGTGTCTATGGACTAAGCCTAAAGCCGGGGAACTGGTTCTAATCCCGGTGTCGGCTCCTTGTGACCTTGGGCAAGTCACTTTATGTGCGCTATGTACATTAATGGCGCTATATAAATAAAGACATACAATACAATACAATATCCCTGTGCCTCAGGCACCAAAAACATAGATTGTAAGCTCTGCGGGGCAGGAGCTGTGTCTGCAACATTCCCATGTGCCGCGTACCTCGCGCCTTACTGTAATTGTAACACGCTTGGAGTCCAATTGGGAAAAAAGTGCTATATGTAATAAAGTTATTATTATCTGTATATCTGTCTAACTATCCATCAATGCCTTTCTTTTTCTTCTTAGTTTACATAAATGGTGATTAAATAGCCGAGCACTTAGCAAGAAGAAATAAACAACCATTCTATCGCAGTAAAAACTGGCGGCAACAGAAATCATTCAAGTTTTGGCAGAAATGTAATAAACGCGCGTGAAGAATACAGCGGGACACGGAGCCAACAGCAACACTGCACGTTGTAAAATAAATGGGATAAAATGTTTGTAATTATCCAGGAACACAAGGTATGTGCAAAGTGAACACATACGTTACATTTATGCAAACAAACTATTAATCTAAGTGCACATGACATCATCTTCCGTATAAATTGAACCTCCAATTATTCCCAGAATAAGTAAATCTTCCTTCCCGTTTTAATTTCCTCGGGGGGAATTTCACGGTGAGTTCTGTGCAATCTAATTGTAGATTAAACACGACCAAAATGATGACCTCAAGCTGGAAATGCCCCAAAAACTGGTAAACGGGCCTGAGATACATTTAGGGGTGCCAGGCGGCTTCTCCAAAAATACAGGACTCAATGGTGAAAGGTGCGTCAGGTCACTGTGTCCAGGGAGGTAATACCGGACGCATACATGTCCAGTATTACAGCACCTCTCATTTTTTACTGGACAGATTGTATTGTATTGTATGTCTTTATTTATATAGCGCCGTTAATGTACATAGCGCTTCACAGCAGTAATACAGGGGGGTAATCAAATAAATAACAGATAATATAAATAACAGATCATGGGAATAAGTGCTTCAGGCATAAAAGTAACATTAAGGAAGAGGAGTCCCTGCCCCGAGGAGCTTACAGTCTAATTGGTAGGTAGGGAGAACGTACAGAGACAGTAGGAGGGAGTTCTGGTAAGTGTCCAAATACAGGACAGTCCAGTTCAATACTGGACACCTGGCGACCCCAGATACATTGCAAAGTAATACCGCGGGGTTAGACTATACTGTGATATCCATACAAGTGGAACATATCGATATGAAGGTGCTACGCGTGTTATCTGTTGGGGTTTGCCAGCCAGGGACGCAGGCAGATTCCACAGGTCCCAGGACTAGAGTTATAACCCTCCCCCCGTGTCGGCGGTCTTCCGAGCCCCCCCATTTCACACCTCGCAAGCCCCCTCTATTCCCCCCCTCGTCCCATGTATTTCTCTCACTCACTGTCTTCCTCACTCACCCCCTCTCATCTCTTACTCTCCCCCGTCAATTACCCCACTCTCAATCCCTGTCACTCGCCTCTTACTCTCCCCCGTCAATTACCCCACTCTCACTCAATCCCTGTCCCTCGCCTCTTACTCTCCCCCGTCAATTACCCCACTCTCACTCAATCCCTGTCCCTCGCCTCACATGTATTTCTCTCCCCTGCGTCTCACTCTTACTCCCTCCCTCACTCCCTCTCTTACCCCCCCTCTCCTTTCACTCTCCCCCCCACTCCGTCAATTACCCCCCTCTCACTCAATTACTTCCCTCTGTCAATTACCCCACTCTCTTTCTTACACCCCCCTCCTCACTCATTCCCTCCCCCCTCACACAACCCCCACCCCCCACAAAATACATACCAAAAAACCTTCCCACCCCCCAAATACATATAACTCCCCCACACCCAAATACATATAAACCCCCTCCACCTCCCAAATACATATGGTAAACCGCCCCACCGCCCAAATACATATAAAATACAGATTTACCTTGGGGATGGTCTCAGGCCTCTGGCCGGGCCTGGTGCCTGCAGGGGGCCCGGCTGCCTCTTGTCCTCTTGTTGCCGCCGAGCCCCCGGCTCTTCCCCAGCGGCGGGCATCTCTCCCTCACTGACTGTTGTCCCATGCTGAGCTTCTGATATCGGCGCACGCCTGGCCTCCCTCTGATACCGGTGCGCGCCGGAAGCTGAGTCCAGCTTGCTTCCGGCACGCTCTGACGTCAGAGAGGCCAGGCGCGCGCCGGCATCAGAAGCTTGGCGTGGGACAGTCGTTGAGGGAGGCCCGCCGCTGGGGGAGAGCCAGAGGACCGGCAGCCGAGCCCCCCCCCCCCACCGCAGCCACCGAGCCCGGGACACCTGTCCCTGCTTTCCCCCTGTCGGTGGCTATGTTGCCAGCTATGGGTTGCTACTCAATGGCTTATATCAATATGCATTATGTAGATCAGGGGTGGCCAACTCCAGCACTCAGGGGCCAAAAACAGGCCAGGTTTTCAGGATATCCCTGCTTCAGCACAGGTGGCTCAATCAGTCTCAGCTTCAGCTGTGCCACTGATTGAGCCACCCTTGCTGAAGCACGGATATCCTGAAACCCTAACCTGTTGGTGGACCTGGAGCAGTGGAGTTGGTCGCCCCTCATGTAGATGTATTGATTAGTGTGCCATTTACATTGGTTGAATGTTGATCAATAACTACGCCTCTCTATGGGTTGCTGTAGATTGTTTACGACTGTTGGGATGTACTTTGGATATTCACGATATGGGTATGTATTGCTGTGTCCATACATCAGTATGCATTGCTTTGTGTTGTTAGTTGCTATAGATTAAATGTATCAAATCCTTTATACATTGCACTGTAACCACAGTTTGCTGATTCTGAGAGGGCTCATTCTAATGATAACCTCCAGCTGATGGAAAATGCTGCTGTTATAGTAACATTCTCCTGCACCACTATAACGCTACTGCTGCTGCTGCTGTACGTGTTAAAGAAATAATATTACTATTCTGGAACCAGGGTCACGTGTAGGATGTGAATGAGGCCAGATAGCTTAACTCATCCCTTTTGAAAGCACAACAAGTCCTTATGTATTTCTTGACTTTATTGGGAAAGCATCAGACATATAAAGGCACTTGTAGATGGTGTGGAGTGGTGAGAGAGAGCGTCTCTATGTGGAGTGATTTGTATCAAGGGAAGGTAAAAACGGAATGGCCTTGCCAGGGGGTAGATAGCATGAGAGGCAAGCACTCAGCCTGCTTTGGATGGAAAAGGAAGTGAGTAATCTTTGTCACACAGGAATAGTGACAGGACTATGCTACGTGTGAATACAGACAGGGGAGTATGGAAAAGTCCACTTAGCCAGGGGGATTAAAGAGGTTGGCACGGCAACCAGCTACTGGCAGTGTAAGAAGGGAATGTGTAACAATAATGTATCGATTACACAGGCACTGTCAGCTTTCAGAGCAGGGAAAACATGCAACTGGAATATAAAGGGCTAGCGGGGGGGTGGGGAGGGGGTGGGGGGGGGGGGGGGGAACAGAAATGAACAACCCTGTTCCAGAACAATTACTTGCCTCCTTTTTTTAAATTGTATTATTGACGCGCGTGACAATGTTTAATTCTACATTCTGTACCTAAGCTGGTAATCGTTTGGTGCTCCTGTTATAAATCTGTCAAACTCCTGATTGTGTGCCTAACAAAATGGCCGCCTTCTGACTTTGTGCTGCAGTCTGTGAAATGCTGCAGCGTATATGTAACATTGTATTACAGCTTTCAGAGTAATAGACTGTCTGCTGTTTGGAATACAGCAACAGATCTGTTTGTGATACTTTGTTGTAAAAGTGCAGAGCTAAAAAAAAAGTGTGTGGCAGAGCCTGTTTCAAAAGAGGAACTGGATGCGACTTTTTAACTGGTTGCGACTTTCTAACTGGTTGCTGTAGCACCCAAAGGATTCTCAGTACATTAGAAAAAATCATTAAAAACAAACATTTGTAACGTATATTTTTTAGCCATAGATTTCTCTAAAGACAGAATTGCCCATTTCTGGGTTCTTTCCTAACACTACAGTAAGTGAATCACACGATCGGAGCAGTATATAATTGTCCATGACTAAATACAGGCTTAGGCTGCGCTTATAGTGCCGGCGACGTCAGGCTGCGCTTATAGTGCCGGCGACGTCAGGCTGCGCTTATAGTGCCGGAGACGCGACGGCGACGTCAGGCTGCGCTTATAGTGCCGGAGACGCGACGTCAGGCTGCGCTTATAGTGCCGGAGACGCGACGTCAGGCTGCGCTTATAGTGCCGGAGACGCGACGTCAGGCTGTGCTTATAGTGCCGGAGACGCGACGTCAGGCTGCGCTTATAGTGCCGGAGACGCGACATCAGGCTGCGCTTATAGTGCCGGAGACGCGACGTCATGCCGCACTTATAGTGCCGGCGACGCGATGTCAGGCTGCGCTTATAGTGCCGGAGACGCGACGTCAGGCTGCGCTTATAGCGCCGGAGACGCAATGTCAGGCTGCGCTTATAGTGCCGGAGACGCAATGTCAGGCTGCGCTTATAGTGCCGGAGACGCGACGTCAGGCTGCGCTTATAGCGCCGGAGACGCAATGTCAGGCTGCGCTTATAGTGCCGGAGACGCGACGTCAGGCTGCGCTTATAGTGCCGGCGATGCAACGTCAGGCTGCACTTAAAGTGCCGGAGACGCAATGTCAGGCTGCGCTTATAGTGCCGGAGACGCAATGTCAGGCTGCGCTTATAGTGCCGGAGACGCGACGTCAGGCTGCGCTTATAGCGCCGGAGACGCAATGTCAGGCTGCGCTTATAGCGCCGGAGACGCAATGTCAGGCTGCGCTTATAGTGCCGGAGACGCGACGTCAGGCTGCACTTAAAGTGCCGGAGACGCAATGTCAGGCTGCGCTTATAGTGCCGGAGACGCAATGTCAGGCTGCGCTTATAGTGCCGGAGACGCGACGTCAGGCTGCGCTTATAGCGCCGGAGACGCAATGTCAGGCTGCGCTTATAGTGCCGGAGACGCGACGTCAGGCTGCGCTTATAGTGCCGGAGACGCGACGTCAGGCTGCGCTTATAGTGCCGGAGACGCGACGGTGACGTCAGGCTGCGCTTATAGTGCCGGAGACGCGACGTCAGGCTGCTGTCGCTGGAAAAATCAAACTGAGATGACTTCCAGCGACCGCGACCAAGCCGTCGCTCCGTCGCGCCACTAGGGTCGCCAGGTGTCCGGTATTGAACTGGACTGTCCTGTATTTGGACACTCTGTCCAGTAAAACATGAGAGGTGCTGTAATACTGGACATGCATGCGTCCGGTATTACCTCCCTGGACATAGTGACCTGACGCACCTTTCACCATTGAGTCCAGTATTTTTGGAGAAGCCGCCTGGCCACCCTACGCGTCACACTTACTATACGCGCACGCGATGGCGGCAATGCATTTGTTGTGACGTTGTGTTGCTGTCGCCGGCACTATAAGCGCGGCCTCAGGTGGGTACAGGCATATTGTATCAGGCGTTTGGCCTTGTGACTTATTCATGGTCATTGAAAGAGCCAATCGCGCGGGAAATAGTTTTAGTTTGAAAGTCAATGGAAAATCACTGGCTGGCCCTGGGTGAGTGACAGGCCATTCAGCCTATCACACAGGGGGGTGGAAGTGCAGCCTACATTAATTAGGATATTAACACCTATCGCTGCACCCCACTGCCATTAACATTCCTGGGTGAGTGACAGGCAGATCAGCCTATCACAGAGGGGGAGAAATGTGCAATCTCATTGGCTGTCCCTAGGTGAGTGACAGGGTGCTCAGCCTATCACAGAGGGGGAAAGATGTGCAGCCTGCATTAATGAGGACATTAACACCTGTCACTCTCCCACTGCACCCCACTGCCATTAAAATGCCTGGGTGAGAGGCTGCTTAGATTAGAACATAGAGGGGGAAGGATGTGCAGTCTATTGGCTGTCCCTGGTGAGTGACAGGCGACTCAGCCTATCACAGAGGGGGAGGGATGTGCAGTCTCATTGGTTCTCCCTGGGTGAGTGACAGACCACTCAGCCTATCACAGAGGGGGAGGGATGTGCAGTCTCATTGGCTGTCCCTGTGTGAGTGACAGGCCGATTTATTAATGCATTTATCTATTAATCCCTTTGCTACTAGTGGGACCTGTAAATCATTACAAAGTAAATGTGATACAGTGACACTAACAGGCGTATGAAGTGCTGCATAATAAATATTTGCCACAAATATAAACTGTATAATCTATAACCGTATAATCTATAACTGCTTCTATGAATCAAACTATGAATCATTATTTGTAATGTGCTCGTGAAGCGTCAGATCCTATCATTTGCTCGTTACGCAGACACCGTGACATGTTTGCGCCCTGAGCACGCTTCATCTATATATATATATATATATATGCAAATATAGCTGTATGGTCATCTGCATGTCTTAGGCAGGTCTGCAACCCCACCTTTCCCCATTATCACCCAGCATACAGCACTTCCACTGCAGCAAGGGATTCTGGGAAATGACATGCAAATGAGCACACAGTGTCACTTTTTGCCTCAATAACCATTTTTAACATGGTTCCCTATAGGCTTAAGCTTGCTGCATGGTCACAGCTTTGAGCACAGCCAGGGTTAAAGTGCATACCCAGAAAACCACCCACAGACAGCTGTTTCGACCTTGATGGGTCTCATCACAGTGTGGGGTTGATTTTACCGGGAATGCAAGAGAGGCTTATGGGATAGGCTAAAGTATATATATATATATATATATATATATATATATATATATATATATATATATATATATATATATATATTTATATATATATATATAAAAACAACATTACCATTCTCTCGTCCGGTAAAGAAAGACTGCACTCGGTTCAGTAATTATGAAAAACTGTATTGGGCATCTGAATATTCAGATGCCCAATACAGTTTTTCATGATTACTGAACCGAGTGCAGTCTTTCTTTACCGGACGAGAGAATGGTAATGTTGTTTTTATATTATTTGAGACTAGCACCTGTCTATATGAACCAGTACATTGAGTGCAAGCTGTGATGTTTGTTTTTATATATATATATATATGTAGAGGTATCAGTACCGTGTTAGCCGAGCTTCAATAATCAAAAAAAAAAAAAAATAGATGATACCTTTCTGTGGCTAACGAAATGCTTTTATTTGTGCGAGCTTTCGAGATACACTGATCTCTTCTTCCGGCGATGTTACAATGAATGAAGCAAAAGGTAAACTTAAAAACAGTGTCTCTTGGAATGTTATCTGTGCTGTTCCTTCCCCCGGTGTGGATGTGTTTTATGGCTAGAGGTGTTAAATGGTTACTGAAAGCAAGTGAAGAAAGAGTGTGTATGTGTATCAGTGTGAATAAAAATGAATGGAGAGCCCACAGTATATACAGTGCTTTACACAAGGTGTGTGTGGAGTGGGAGTGGATATAAATGGTGTGGGTGGGTGTGGAAATGTAAGAGTTAGTAGCACAACTAAAAGTGTGTGTGGATACTATGTGGTCCCTATTGGTGTATAGGGATGGAAAAACAAGGAGTATTAGTATGTGTGACAGACAGCTGTGTGTGCATACATATAGCACAGTATGTACAGACATGGCCTTTAGCGCTTATGGGACGAGAGTTCACTACTGTCAGTAATGACTCATAACATTTCGATCTCTGTTTAGGCCACTGCTAAGTGTCCCGAACAGTTGCATAAATTTGTATTCATGCAACCGTCTCTCTTTCGGGGTTTTAAGATTACCTTTGAGTATGGCAACCCTCAGATCGTTCATCTTATGGCCAGAGTCAGAGAAATGTTCGCCAACAGGACTGTCTCTTGTACCGCGTGTGATGCTGTGGCGATGCAGGTTCATTCTCTTGTTTAGCCCCTGCCCTGTCTCACCTATGTAGTAGCAGCCCCCTGGGCATTTCATGCACATGATGAGGTACACGACATTGCTGGAAGAACAGGTGAACCTTCCTCTGATTTTGTATTCCCGATTCCTGTGTGGTATTTGTATTGTGTCCGCTGTGTAGAGCATTGCGCAGGTTTTGCATCTTGGGTCCTGGCATGGTTTTGTCCCGCATTCAGTTGTACTGCTGAATACTTTACTCCTCACCATAATATTCTTGAGATTATGGGGTATTCTGTATGATAATAAGGGTGCTTCAGGGAAGACCTGTTGCAGTCTTGTATCTTCCTGGAGGATGGGTTGTAGTTTCCTGGCGATCTTGCGTAGGGCTCCTAGGTGTGGGTTATATGTGACCACCAAAGGTACCCTGTCGCTTGTCTCCTTCTGTTTGTATTCAAGGAGATCACTTCTTGGTATTCTGGTGGCTTTGTGAATTTGCTGGTCTACAATTCTGTGGTTATATCCACGGTTTATAAAATCTGATCGCAAGGCTTTAATCCGCTGGTCTCTGTCTGCTGTGTCGGAGCATATCCGGTTGTATCGTATGGCTTTACTGTAGATGGTTGCATGTTTGGTGTGTGTCGGGTGGAAGCTGTTGTCCCTCAAATAGCTGGCTCTGTCTGTAGGTTTGCGGTATACAGAGGTCTGTAGTTGGTTGTTCTTTATAGTAATGGTGGTGTCTAGGAAATGTATTTCATCCGGGGAATGGGTGAGTTTGAGGTTGATGGTCGGGTGGAAAGTATTGAAGTTGTCATAGAACTGTAGGAGGTCCTGTTCGCCAGAGGTCCAAATCAGGAGGATGTCATCGATGTAGCGAAGGTATGTAAGGGGTTTCAAGTGACAGGTGGACAGAAAGTCACTTTCCAGTTTTGCGCAGAACAGATTGGCATACTGTGGCGCCATCCGAGTGCCCATAGCGGTCCCGGTTGTCTGAAGGTATGTGTCATTTCCAAATGTGAAGTAGTTATGGGTCAGAATAAATTCGATGCATTTAGTCACTGTCTCTGTGAGTGGCTCCTGCGGTCCCAGAAAGTATCTGCAGGCTGAAATCCCATCCTCGTGGGGGATGTTGGTATAAAGTGACTCTACATCCATGGTTGCTAGTAGTGTTCCTGTTGGGAGGGGGCCAATTGCATTCTGTTTGTTTAGCAGGTTGGTGGTATCCTGGATATAGCTGGGTGTGTTCCTGACAAGTGGTTTTAGAATGCCCTCCACCCAGCCAGAAATATTCTCGGTAAGTGTGTCAGATCCAGATATATATATATATCCATATCCATATATATATATATATACACACACACACATCGATACGTATCAAAGATTTTCTTAGTTTATCTGGAAGTTACATATAAATGCTTCCTTTTTATACGCCAGCTTTTTCCTGTAAAACAAACTTGGGTATACTTTGTCCCGGCACGTAATAAAAAGTGTGTATTTATATGTATGAAATATTAGCAAAATAAGTAAATAACACACATTTAAAGCAGCTATTCCAACATGGAAACAGAAATATTTGGTATAAATATATCAGAAACATTACTAAATCTGTTTTAAGGCAGTTTAACAGAAAGTTGTATATTTATCTGCTATGTGACAAGTGGAGAAATTGTCCAATTTATAATATGCAGGGTATATTTGTGCATCAAGAAATTGAGCACCATGACACACAGCGTCAGATAACATGTAGCAATTTACGTTGTGCGTTGCATGTTACACCTTTGCAAGATACAATAAAAAAAACGCACATTTTGTGAGGCGAGTGCACCTTTGTCTTCAGAACAAGCAATATCCTACATGTGGTTTTTTTTAATAAATCAGTTGTGTGCTATGAGAAAATACTTGTAGCATTTGTTCTTTTAAAAAACAACAACTCTGAATGACATTTTGAATGTATTATAATGTAAGCCTTTTTTTGGTTTCTATAGCAACCATTTACAAAGTCACACCCCCTTCATCTGCTGAAACAGAAAACTTCTCTGCAGCCATTTAGTGAACCCCTGAGCCAAATCTTCGCCGATCGATCACAGGAGAACGGCTCGATCGGCAACTTAGCTAATTACTTATCGTTGTGTGGATTGTATTGATGCGCATATTAAAGGGAAAAATTATTATTATTATCTCCATAGGAGATCTTTCAATGGACATCGCACCATAATTCCATAACGATGTCTCCACCAAATTAGTTGTTGTAACATACTTTTGTTTGCAAGAAACTCACAATCAGACAATAAGAAAGGAAATGTGTCTTGTTCGTAATGATTATCAGCACAGGTGATCTGTAGCCCTGGGGAGCCCTGCTTCTGGGCCACCCGACCCTGGCAGGACGCCTCAGATATGGACGTAACAGTGGAATATTTTCCACGTTTCCAACACGAGAGTGTCACCGTGAGGCGTTCTCTGCCCTCCCAGGATTATCGTCTTCTGCAGCCCCGTGTTTACAATGTAATCCATGACCTCTGACCCCGTTAGCATCATGACGTTAGGAGACAGACCAGACATTCCCAGCCTCTTACAACAGAACTTCAAAGAGACCCGTTTGTAGGTGTTCAGCAAGAGCAGCGTTTCACGGACCCACAAGCGTCCCATTAGGTCATCCACATCTGGTCTAATCATTGGGTGCTTCACTGGATGGGATAGTCTGCACAGTGCAAGGATCCAACATGTTATTCAAGATGATTGTTACATTGAACAAATGCCATATGTATTTGCGTGCTATTTGATTTTAATTTATAGTGATTAAAGGCCAGAAAAAGAATGCCTCTGACCTGTAAGAAACCCATAAAAATGTCCTAAATGTTTAAAAATGTGTCGGAGAAGGAACAAAGGATTTCCTTGTTCTATTCCACTCATATAGTTAGGATTGTTACACACCGTCACCCTACTGTACTTGGCGTATAACCACTGGTCATGTTTGATGGTACTGAGGGCTGAAGGGAGAGGGAGCGGCTCAGTGAGTAAAAGACACTGAGTGGCACTGAGAGTTTGAAGCAGGGGAGCCTGGTTCAATTCCCGTGGGTCGGCTCCTTGTGACCTTGGGCAAGTCACTTTATCTCCCTGTGCCTCAGGCACCAAAAACATAGATTGTAAGCTCCACGGGGCAGGGACCTGTGCCTGCAAAATGTCTCTGTAAAGCGCTACGTATAACTAGCAGCGCTATACAAAAACATATTATTATTATTATTATTAAGTAACAATAATGTTTTCTGTGCAAACTCTACTTTCTTTTACGTAATAGAATTATTTATAAGGAAGATCTCTACTCAGAAAATAGCAATACTTTGCAGTATTAATGTAGTATCAATTGGAGCATTGGTCCCATGCTTAGTATTTCTTGAACCCAGTTGTATGAATCTTCTGCTTTTCAATGAAGAGCTAGAGCAGCGTTTCCGAACAAGGGGCGCACAAGGGGTTCCCCAAACTCTGTAATGGCACCTCCCAGGCAGTATAGTAAGTTCCTGAGCCCGTGTGGGGACTGTGCACTTAGTAAGGCCCCAAACTGCACCTTAGCGTGGAGGGTAGAGGGAGGGAGGGAGGGAGGGAGGGTGGGGTGGGGGGGAAGGTATCGCTGTCAATTACAGCAGGACCTTCCAAAGTCACTTCCCAATGCTTTGCATCCTCAGTAGCAAGGCATTGTGGGGCGTGACATTGGAAGCTCCCGCAGTGAGTGACATCTATGCCCCCCCCCCCCCACACACACTAAGGGGCAGTTTGGGGGATTATTAAGTGTGTGTTCCCCCCACGAGCTCAGGACACCGTACTGCCTGGGATCGCCTGATGAGTCGGCAATAAGATATTTTAGGGGTTCGTGACATATTATTTTCTAGCAGGGGGAGCACAATGTAATAATGATTGGGGGCCGCTGAGGGAGAGGAGCCAGGTTCGAAGGAAGCAGCTGTTTCCCATCGGTTTTGTGGCTCACTTAAGGAACTTCTGTGGTGGGTTCTGGTATTTTCCAATGTTGCAATGGTATATGAACACCCCCCCGACCCTCAGCCCCTGACACATACGGTATGCTTAAAAATGCTTCTCATCTTCCCCCGTATATACACAGAGCAAATAATATAGCATGGCCATTAGCTTACCCTTCAAATCCATTCATGACCAGACACAAGGGGAAGTGTGTTAAGTGTAGCAAATGGGCATGTGGCATTATGCTGATTGCAGCTGTCATGTTGCGTTGGTTTGATTGTTACAAAGAGCTGTTACATTAAAGCGTGTGCGTTAACATGGTGCCCTTCTCCTTTATCTTTGTGTCACGTGAACCTGCCCAATCTTAGGCTTTGGAGTCTATGTGCCAACATGATCTTTGTAAAAAAAAGGTTTGCGTCAGTAATGTAGCAGTAAAAAGCAGCGCTAACCTTACAGCCGCCATTCAAGTGGCCGGTTTTTAACATTTATTTTTATAAACAGTTTTGAAGCAGGGGGTCTGTGGAGCTGAACCCCGTTAATTTCAGCCCCGGGGACCCCCTGCTTCTCAAGATACTTGCATCCAAAAACCTATTCAGAAGCTTTGAAGAGGGAATAAATAAAAAGTGATGCTTGCGACTGCGAGCACTCGTATAATACAGCGTCTATTAAAATCCTTCATGATGGTCCCATAAAAGATAATAGAACCTGTTAAAACTCCATATAAATATCCCAAAAGTGGCTGCTAAAAAAAAAACCCCTTCAGGATCCAGCATCTGTGACTAGTTATATGGGCGTGGGAAAGGATCATTAACCTCTGCAGTGCCGGAAGAGAGAGCAGCACATTGCGCAGCACTACGTTGCTCTCCGTTGCTCTCCCGTCCTGGTGCGGCAGAGGTAAATCAGCGAGTTTAAAGCAGCAACACGTGGGACATCTTATATGGTTTTTTAAAAATAAATCAGTTCTGTAATATTAGATAATAGTGACTATTTTTTTATTATTGTTATTATTATTATTATTTTATTCAACTCTTAATGCCATTTTTTTAATGAGTTTTAAAGCATCTTTTGATTTCTATAGCAGGCTTTAGCCACCTCCCCAGCAGTGCAAGATCTGTGCAACACTTTCCTGTTTGTGATCATTTGTTGCCAATGTTCCCAGCAGTTTGAGCTGCAAACTGTAACAGTAGATAATGTTACCTCATTAATATAAGGATACATTGTAGCTGCTGAGTTTGACTGTAGATTGATTGAAACTGAAAGGCGGCCATTTAGTTAGGCACACAATCAGGATTTTGACAGATGTATAACAGGAGCAGCAAACGATTGCCAGCCTAGGTATGAATGCAGAACGATACATTGTCACACGCTTTACATATACAAATAAGAAACAAAGAGACAAAAATATGCTTTAATGTATGTGAACAGGCGCTGCCAGTGAATTTATCCAGTTGCGCGCTTGTTACAGGCGCTGCCAGTGAATTTATCCTGTTGCGCGCTTGTTACAGGTGCTGCCAGTGAATTTATCCAGTTGCGCGCTTGTTACAGGCGCTGCCAGTGAATTTATCCTGTTGCGCGCTTGTTACAGGCGCTGCCAGTGAATTTATCCTGTTGCGCGCTTGTTACAGGAGCTGCCAGTGAATTTATCCTGTTGCGCGCTTGTTACAGGCGCTGCCAGTGAATTTATCCTGTTGCGCGCTTGTTACAGGCGCTGCCAGTGAATTTATCCTGTTGCGCGCTTGTTACAGGCGCTGACAGTGAATTTATCCTGTTGCGCGCTTGTTACAGGCGCTGCCAGTGAATTTATCCTGTTGCGCGCTTGTTACAGGCGCTGCCAGTGAATTTATCCAGTTGCGCGCTTGTTACAGGCGCTGCCAGTGAATTTATCCTGTTGCGCGCTTGTTACAGGCGCTGCCAGTGAATTTATCCTGTTGCGCGCTTGTTACAGGCGCTGCCAGTGAATTTATCCTGTTGCGCGCTTGTTACAGGAGCTGCCAGTGAATTTATCGTTGCGCGCTTGTTACAGGCGCTGCCAGTGAATTTATCCTGTTGCGCGCTTGTTACAGGCGCTGCCAGTGAATTTATCCTGTTGCGCGCTTGTTACAGGCGCTGCCAGTGAATTTATCCTGTTGCGCGCTTGTTACAGGCGCTGCCAGTGAATTTATCCTGTTGCGCGCTTGTTACAGGCGCTGCCAGTGAATTTATCCTGTTGCGCGCTTGTTACAGGCGCTGCCAGTGAATTTATCCTGTTGCGCGCTTGTTACAGGCGCTGCCAGTGAATTTATCCTGTTGCGCGCTTGTTACAGGCGCTGCCAGTGAATTTATCTACTTGCGTGCCAATTTCTCTTCTCCCCTTTGCCTCTAAGCTTCTTGAGCAACTTTTATGCAACCACTTGACTCACTTTCTCTCCTCTAACTCCCTTCTTGACTCTTTGATATCTGGTTTCCATCCTCTACCCTCCACTGAGACAGCGCTAACAAACGTGGCCAATGACCTACTCACAGTTAGGTCACTTCTCCTCACTAAATCTTCTGGATCTCTATGATGCCTTCGACACTTTTCATCACCCCCTTCTCCTGCACACTCTCCGCTCCAATAGCCTCCATGACGCTGCCTTCTCCTGGTTCATGTCCTACCTATCCAACCACACCTTAAGTGTTTTCTTCTCTCGTGTCTCCTCCTCTTGATGCCCTCTTTCTGTTGAAATCCCACAAGGCTCTGTCCTTGACCATCATCTCTTGGTGAACTAATACAATAATTTAGCTTTTAGTATAATTTCTATGCTTATGACACCAAAATTTACCGCTCCTCTCCTGACCTCTCCCCTTTGCTCTTGTCCCGTGTCACCAAATGTCTCTCTGCAAGGTCCCACCGTTGCCTGAAGTTTAACATGTCTAAAACAGAACTAATACTCTTTCCCCCTTCCACTGCCACCCCTACACCAAAACTCTCCCTCACTGCCACGCCCACACCCAAACTCTCCCTCACTGCCACCACTACACCCAAACTCTCCCTCACTGTCACCCCTACACCCAAACTCTCCCTAACTGCCACGCCCACACCCAAACTCTCCCTCACTGCCACCACTACACCCAAACTCTCCCTCACTGTCACCCCTACACCCAAACTCTCCCTAACTGCCACGCCCACACCCAAACTCTCCCTCACTGCCACCCCTACACCCAAACTCTCCCTCACTGCCACGCCCACACCCAAACTCTCCCTCACTGCCACCCCTACACCCAAACTCTCCCTCACTGTCAATAACTCCACTATCTCATCGAACATCCCAAGCCCGCTGTCTAGGGGTCATCTTTGACTCTGATCTCTCCTTCAATCCTAACATTCAGTCCTTCACGAAATCTGGTCGTCTCCACCTCCAAAATATCACCAAGATACACCCTTTTCTCACTTATGATATAACTAAAATCCTAATTCATTCCCTCACCATATCCCAACTTGACTTCTGCAACCTTCTCCAAGTTGTCATTCGCCTTGTCTACCACTCCCAACTCCAATCCATCCAAAATGCTGCTGCCAAACGTATGTACCGCACTCACCGCTCCACTTCTGCTGCTCCACTATGCAAATCCCTAATTCCCATAGCCTCTAGAATTAAATTTAAAACCCTAGCTCTGACGTACAAAGCTCTTAACAACACTTCCCCCCCTTACATCTCAGCCCTTGTCCCCAAATATATCCCTAAACTCCCCCTTACGTTCTGCCGATGAAACCCGCCTTTCCTCCAGCCTTATCACCTCCTCTCACTCCCGCCTACAAGACTTCTCCCATGCTGCCCCCCCTCTTTGGAATTCCCTACCACACACTATCATACTCCCCGAATACTCACCTTTTCAAGGAACCCTATCTGGCACACCTCTAACATCCAACTCCCCCTCCTCCAACCCCATTGGAACGAGCTGCGAGGCTGGACCAATCTCCACACTATCTAACATCCCGTAACACCCACACCCTCAAACCTTAATGGGACCAGCTGTGCGTCTGGACCATACTCCATCCTTAGGCATACTCCATACCACAATGAGCAGCCACTTTACCTTTTGTTTTTCGGCATACTGTATTCCCTCTAGATTGTGAACTCTTGGGAGCAGCGTCCTCATTACTTTTCCTACATGTTTGTGCATAGTTACACAGTTACATAGTAACATAGTAGATGAGGTTGAAAAAAGACGTACGTCCATCAAGTTCAACCTATGCTAAATGTAGACGACAGATACGTTATCCTATATCTATACTTACAGTGTATTGATACAGAGGAAGGCAAACCAAAAACCCCAGTGACACATCATCTAATGATATCTCATAACGGAAACAATAAATTTGTTCCTGACTCCAAGAATTGGCAATCAGATTACTCCCTGGATCAGTATCTTCCCATGTTTACTTATTTGGTATATCCCTGTATACCTTTCCCTTCTAAAAAGGTGTGTCCAACCTTTTTCGAATATATATATATATTGTATCTGCCATCACAGTCTCCCTGGGTAATGAATCCCACATTGTACAGTAACTGCCCTTACTGTAAATAACCCTTTCCTTTGTGGCTGGTGAAATCTCCTTTCCTCCGACATTAAGGGATGCCACTGAGTCCTCTGTATTGCACTTGGGATGAATAGTTCTTTTGAAAGCTCCTTGTATTGTCCCCGAATATATTTGTATATAGTTATCATATCCCCTCTTAGACGCCTCTTTTCTAATGTACTTTCTCTAGTTCCATAATGACTTTCTAAGGAGTGGTGTCAAGAAGTGTACTCCATATTCAAGGTGTGGTCTTACTAATGCTTTGTAAAGGGGCATAATTATGTTTACTTCCCTTCCATCCATTGCCCATTTAATGCAAGATAGATCTTGTTTGCCTTTGCAGTTACTGCATGTTTGTCCTTAATTGGTATGTAACTCTGTTTATTTAATTTATATCTCTCTGTACCCTTATCGCTGTGGAATATTTTGGTGCTTTACAAATAAATGATAATACTATTCATAAGTCTCTGAGGACAACAGATTTGTTTAGTGTTTGGTACACAATAGACATGATTAATGTAATAAACGTGTGTTCCCTATGAGTGAAGTCTGAGACAGTCTCTCATTGTACGGGAGGACGGCAGGAGAAGTACATAATCCAACTCTAACCCTGAGTCCCAATCACCCAGTGGTGTCCATCCATCCCATTGAAATGTGAATGGTTGGGTTAGGAAGCCACTCCAATATTGCAAGGGAAGACTGAGTCTGTCCATCAAGCAGCCCTGTTTCAGAGCTTGGTCTGGACTGAGTAATCGGAGACTTATAGAGCCCAGTCTGTCCTCCTGACTCTGCACAGACTCTCGTTACTTGTAGACGGTCTGGGAATGAGCCCATCTCGTAGCTGGCAGACTCATCTTGTAATGTTTTGGCTTCCCCCTTTTTTTTTTCTTCTTCTACGTTTGGAAAAATGTTGTTTGAGGAAAACGTCTCGTGTTAAATAAACACGTGGAGAATGTGTGCGCTCCGGAGCTTGTCAAATTTCCACTGGAAGTCCTCCAGACCACTTTGGCTGCTTTATGTGGAAGGAGCAGAGGAAAAAGAAAATGCTAGATGCTAAACACTGACCAAGGGTACGCCAGGGGAGGCAGTAAATATAGGAAAGTCTCTTGACATTTTCTCTCGGCCTCAAAAAGTGGACAGCTGGTGTTAAACTGACACAAATCACATGCGTGCCAACATAACATATCAAAGCCCTGCAGTTGGTGCAAAATGCCAATGCCCTGTCTTATAGCCCGCAGGGCACAGATAGACCACATCTCGCCACTATTACAAGATCTGCCCGGGTTCATTTGAAGATCTGGACCCTGACCTGGAAGGCTATGCATGGACTAGTCCCCCCTTAGCTGCAGAACTACCTAATCAGTAACACCCCCCAATCGGGCCCTTAGATCTGCCATCGCCACTCAACTTTTTGAGCCTCGGTTTCAGATCAGTAAAGCCGGAGGGAGAGCTTTTTCAAGAACTGCCCCAAGACGGTGGAATGAGCTCCCTGCGGCTTTAAGAAATCAAGAAGCTTTACTTCCATTCAGAAGGGAATGGAAGACCTTCCTAATAGAGATGGACGAATTTGGGAGGCCGGCTTTGGGTCCGCAGCGGATCGTCCGGTTCCTTTGGTTGGCCAATTTCAGCGGATCGATCTGAAAAAGGGCGATTCGCGTTTAGCGGATTTTGTATTATTATTACCAATACACACCGCGGATTCCGCAAGCTTTGGATGGATTTGTAGAGTCCGCGGACTGGATTATACAAATCCGTCCACGGATTGCATGCAACGGCGGTTTTCATGAATCTGCGCGGGATGAAATCGGCCAAATCAGTTTGCGGATTTTACAACGTAAAACGGATTTTGGGGGTAACATCAGTGAAAATCCGGGGAAACTGATTTGGGCGCATTCGCCCGTCTCTACTTTTAAAACAAAACATGGCAAACACACTCTAGTACCCGGGCAGCCATGTTTCCTGCTGGCCATCCTCATCGTTCCCCTATAATGTTTCTTTGTGTAGGTCCCACTTGTAGGTCTGGGATGAGTGTTCACCCTAAGTTCCTACACGCGCGCTAGTGCTGAGTTTCTGGGTGAGTAGCGCGTTAGAATTAAAATATATATATATATATGTGTAGCCCTTTTTCTGAACTCTCCCTAAGGAACTACTGATCGCTGTACAACACCTGCGGCTCCAGGAGATCTGAGCCTCCGCTAGCTGGGAGCCCGGGGTAACACTCATACAGTTACTTAGCGCAGCGCCTCCACTTACCCAGGATCCCCGTGATGTGAGATTCCCCTGGGCAAGAAATACATACACACACATGTAATGCAACCAACTTTACTGTATTAACGATAATGCAGAGTAACCTTATCACTCTATAATGCAACAGGTAACCTTAGTGGCCCAGCCACTCTCATCAGGAGTAACGTGTCCGTCCCCTCACCGCGTGCCCCACACACCGTGTCCATGTATGATACTATATGGTCTAGGCTCAGTCTTGTAACCACTTGCTCAGTGTCCCTACAAAGAGTTTAGCCTAAGGCGGGATCAGCACCTGATGACCGGTGTTGGTGCACTTGATGATATGGTACCTGCCGAGCACTCCAGTGCTCGGATCTGCAACTACTTCGTAAAGGATCCGTCGAGTTCCGGCCCGACATCCAGATCCACCGTCCGGGAAGACCCCACCAAGATGGCCTCTGCGGCCGCAACGAAGAGCAGCGCCCAACCTTCTGCACGGGTGCGCAGCGTCAATGGAGTCCCTATCTGACTCCGTGAACTAACGTGACACTCGCTGTACTATAGGCCGTCCCTACAGCACAGCAACCTTGGATGGCGTTAGGGGAAACTCCTAGGGCCTGCGGGGTAGCCTATCCTATGCAGGTGGGTCACTGACCCCCTGCACCCACACTACCTCTCCCGTACCCACCCGGGTCCCCTCTGGCTAACTTCTCCCTAACCTCTGCAGCAAACACACTGCACACACTCAACCTGCAGCAAACACACTGCACACACTCAACCTGCAGCAACCCACTGCACTCACTCTGCAGCAACCCACTGCACTGCACACACTGTGCCTACTTGTCAGCGCTCACAGCACTACCAGCTGTGACACTGACAAGACTGCACACTCACACCTAAGGGCAGAGTCCCTAACCTATGGGCCCTCCCTCAGTACCTACCCACTACCCTGGTGGGGATTGGGGCCTGCCTGGGATCTGGGGATGCCTTACCTGGTGTAGGAGCCACTTGCTCCCTACACCCTTCCTCTCCCTTCCTGCTCCCAGCTTCAACTGCCAAACGTGGTCCCCGCAACATTGTAGCCTTCCTCCACAGGAGAAACTGCAAAACCCTATTTGCTGGCTGGCTGCACGTGATGTGGGTGAAAGGGCAATGCCCAGAGGCTGCTGGGAATTGTAGTCCACTCAGGACCTCTTTAGCATTGGGACCGCGTGCGCTACCCTTACTGCGCCTGCGCGACCAACGCGCACGCTCGCGCAACCTGTCATGGTGGCCCCCGCTAGCCGGGTAGCCGCAGAGACTCCGGGGACTCGGAGCGCTCCCTGCTCCGGTCCCCACCTTTGCGTTGTGCCGACGGGTCCATCGCTGCCTCCGGCGGCACCCGCGATCGCTCGGCACGCTACAGAGGGGGTCTCTGGAGGCAAAATAAGACCGGGGCTACATATATATATATATATTTGAACAGTACAATTAGGTGGGAACACCCGAATGATAAAACTACACTAATATACACTGGGTTTTATTTATTATTTATTATTTATTTCTTAGGGAGAAGGAGCGGCTCAGTGAGTAAAGACACTGACTGGCACTGATGTTTGCAGCTGAATTTGGTTCAATTCCCGGTGTCGGCTCCTTGTGACCTTGGGTAAGTCACTTTATCTCCCTGTGCCTCAGGCACGAAAAACATAGATTGTAAGTTCCATGGGGCAGGGATCTGTGTCTGCAAAATGTCTCTGTAAAGCGCTGCGTAAAACTAGCAGCGCTATACAAGAACAAACAATGACTATAATTATTGTTATTTGATTTATGAGATGTTTAACCATTGAGAGTTACCTCTTGTTTTCAAGTATGTCCTGGGCACAGAGTTATGACAAATACATGGTTACACATTCAGGGTACACAAGTGAACAGGGTTATATATTATATACAAGACATTGCATGCACAGTTAGAGATAATATATATTATAGGCGTATGTAACAGTTACAGACCAGATTAAAATGTGAGACAGCTTTAGTTTTGAAAGAACTTAGACTGGTGGCGGCTGTGAGAGTCTCCAGTAGATTGTTCCAGTTTTGGGGTGTATGGTAAGAGGAGGAGGAGGAGCGGGCGGATACTTTGTTGAACCTTGGGACCATGAACAGTTTTCTGGAGTCAGATCTCAGATGATAAGTGCTGCATGTGGTAGGGGTGAGGAGCTTGTTCAGGTAGTCGGGTAGTTTGCTCAGAAAGAATTTGAAGGCAACACAGGAAAGTTGAACTTTGCGCCTAGACTCGAGTGATGACCAATCTAGTTCTTTGAGCATTTCGCAGTGATGTGTGCTGTAGTTACATTGGAGGACAGGTGGGTAGGTGAGGAGCTTCCAAAAGCTTACAAACTAACAGGAAGGGAGAATAAAAACAAGGCACAGCGGGAGAACGAGGTGGGTGTGTTTCAAAAGAGAGAAGCAGCTTTTCACATATCACATGATTGATTGGCGTGATGGTAGAGGCTGTTTTTTGACTGGCAAACAATACAATGTATTAAACGCTTGTTATTTTTAATTTTTTTTCACCTTTGGAGAAGCCCTCACTTTTTTCCCACTTGTTGGGTATAGCGGAAGGCAAAGGAGATCCTTTTACCAGCGCCAGAAGCCAAAAACATAAATAAAATGGCGTTCGCTATCAGTGTACGTATAGGGATTGGGCTTGTGGGAAAGGAGGGAAGTGAAAAGGTGACTGCCATTTTGTTTTTGCTCGGAGCCCAAACATTGGACCAGGGAAGTGATGCCCAGCAGGTCTCTGCTGCTGAATCAGTTAACCAGGATAAGAAGCGGACATTCCTAAACACCCGCTGCCCAGACCGTTCGAATTCAGCAGAAGTGTCAGGGATTCCATGACAGCCACAGGAAATGATGTCGTGGGCCCAGGAAGGTGTTATGTACTGATGGGTCTCTGCCGGGCAGGTGCAGCCCTGGGCACGCTATGCGACGTGACAGACAAGTTCCCATGAATTAGGCATCGGTAAAACAAGCTTTTCTCTATTCCTCTGGGGGTAATAAATTAGGCAATCCAAGCACCCGAGGCCAACATCGCAGGATGCTTATTAGTGGCCGGTGACATCACCTGTATTTGGCAAAAAGTCCTGTCTTCAAATGTTGACATTTTTCCTGTTTACTCTTTGGCTGGGGTCCAACGGTTCATTAAATGTCCCTCTATCTTATGCACAAAGTCCTATTACCCCATCCCTATCCCAGAACCACAGTGAGCTAACAGAGATTCATGGGTTAAATCTCGGTGAAAGATACCTGGCCTTAAAAAAAAACCAATGAGATTATTATCATTCGTTTGGAATATGTGGTTGAGACGTTTTTCTTTAAATTAACATTCTATTTTAGATCCCCAGAATGTAACAATTACGTATGAAATGAACGCTAAACACTGAATATAGGAAATAAATACAGCAACCTTTTACAAATGTGTCATTTTATCATTTATAGAATACATAACACAATAAATACGTTTGTTTGGTTTTTTTAAAATGTGTATCTTATACTATATTAGTGAAAGCACTGTATGTTTGCCTGCCTGCCTGCCTGCATGCATGCCTGCCTGCTGGATGTCCGGTGTCCCTAGCGGCAATCTCATTGGTCCCTTGGCCCGCCCGCCCCCGCACACCTCTCATTGGCCTCACACACTCACACCACCCCCTTGGCCCGCCCCCCACACCTCTCATTGGCCTGAGGCGGAGTGACGGGCCAAAGGTCCAAAAAAATAAATCACACACACACACACACACACACACACACACACACACACACACACACACACACACACACACACACACACACACACACACACACACACACACACACACACACACACACACACACCTCTCTCCAAATCACCTTTTCCCCCTCCCCAGCGGCATCACCTCTTCCCCCTCCCCAGCGGCATCACCTCTTCCCCCTCCCCAGCGGCATCACCTCTTCCCCCTCCCCAGCGGCATCACCTCTCCCCGCTCCAAATCACCTCTCCCCGCTCCAAATCACCTCGCTTCCCGCAGCTGACACGCGGCAAGTAAGATGGCGGACCCCCTTCCTCCCTCGCGGCGCCGAGTCAGACGGTGGCGGCGCCCGGAAGTACAGGTAGGTGTCGCTCCCCACCTCCGGCGCCAAACGGAACTGAGAAAGGGCGCATCAACTGAGGTGTGTGTGTGTGTGTGTGTGTGTGTGTGTGTGTGTGTGTGTGTGTGTGTGTGTGTGTGTGTGTGTGTGTGTGTGTGTGTGTGTGTGTGTGTGTCACTGTCCACTGCCCCCCCCTCCTATCCACTGCCCCCCCCTCCTGTCCACTGCCCCCCCCTCCTGTCCACTGCGTCCCCCCTCCTGTCCACTGCGTCCCCCCTCCTGTCCCCCCTCCTGTCCACTGCCCCCCCTCCTGTCCACTGCCCCCCCCCCTCCTGTCCACTGCCCCCCCCTCCTGTCCACTGCCCCCCCTCCTGTCCACTGCGTCCCCCCTCCTGTCCACTGCGTCCCCCCTCCTGTCCCCCCTCCTGTCCACTGCCCCCCCCTCCTGTCCACTGCCCCCCCCCTCCTGTCCACTGCCCCCACCTCCTGTCCACTGCCCCCCCCTCCTGTCCACTGCCCCCCCCTCCTGTCCACTGCCCCCCCCTCCTGTCCACTGCCCCCCCTCCTGTCCACTGCGTCCCCCCTCCTGTCCACTGCGTCCCCCCTCCTGTCCACTGCGTCCCCTCTCCTGTCCCCCCTCCTGTCCACTGCCCCCCCTCCTGTCCACTGCCCCCCCCCTCCTGTCCACTGCCCCCTCCCTCCTGTCCACTGCCCCCTCCCTCCTGTCCACTGCCCCCCCCCTCCTGTCCACTGCCCCCCCCCTCCTGTCCACTGCCCCCCCCTCCTGTCCACTGCCCCCCCCTCCTGTCCACTGCCCCCCCCCTCCTGTCCACTGCCCCCACCTCCTGTCCACTGCCCCCCCCTCCTGTCCACTGCCCCCCCCTCCTGTCCACTGCCCCCCCCCTCCTGTCCACTGCCCCCCCCTCCTGTCCACTGCCCCCCCCTCCTGTCCACTGCCCCCCCCTCCTGTCCACTGCCCCCCCCCCTCCTGTCCACTGCCCCCCCCTCCTGTCCACTGCCCCCCCCTCCTGTCCACTGCCCCCCCCCTCCTGTCCACTGCCCCCCCCCCTCCTGTCCACTGCCCCCCCCCTCCTGTCCACTGCCCCCCCCCCTCCTGTCCACTGCCCCCTCCCTCCTGTCCACTGCCCCCCCCTCCTGTCCACTGCCCCCCCCTCCTGTCCACTGCCCCCCCCTCCTGTCCACTGCCCCCCCCTCCTGTCCACTGCCCCCCCCCTCCTGTCCACTGCCCCCCCCCTCCTGTCCACTGCAGGAAATGCAGGGGGAGGAATCCATGCCTTTGAGGCGCCCCCCCCTCCCTTTGACGCCCCCCCCCTCCCTTTGACGCCCCCCCCCTCCCTTTGACGCCCCCCCCCTCCCTTTGACGCCCCCCCCTCTCCCTTTGACGCCCCCCCCCCTCTCCCTTTGACGCCCCCCCCCCTCTCCCTTTGACGCCCCCCCCCTCTCCCTTTGACGCCCCCCCCCCTCTCCCTTTGACGCCCCCCCCCCTCTCCCTTTGACGCCCCCCCCCTCCCTTTGACGCCCCCCCCCTCCCTTTGACGCCCCCCCCCTCCCTTTGACGCCCCCCCCCTCCCTTTGACGCCCCCCCCCTCCCTTTGACGCCCCCCCCTCCCTTTGACGCCCCCCCCCCTCCCTTTGACGCCCCCCCCCCTCCCTTTGACGCCCCCCCCCTCCCTTTGACGCCCCCCCCCTCCCTTTGACGCCCCCCCCCTCCCTTTGACGCCCCCCCCCTCCCTTTGACGCCCCCCCCCTCCCTTTGACGCCCCCCCCTCCCTTTGACGCCCCCCCCTCCCTTTGACGCCCCCCCCTCCCTTTGACGCCCCCCCCCCTCCCTTTGACGCCCCCCCCTCCCTTTGACGCCCCCCCCTCCCTTTGACGCCCCCCCCCCTCCCTTTGACGCCCCCCCCCCTCCCTTTGACGCCCCCCCCCTCCCTTTGACGCCCCCCCCCTCCCTTTGACGCCCCCCCCCTCCCTTTGACGCCCCCCCCCTCCCTTTGACGCCCCCCCCCTCCCTTTGACGCCCCCCCCTCCCTTTGACGCCCCCCCCTCCCTTTGACGCCCCCCCCCCTCCCTTTGACGCCCCCCCCCTCCCTTTGACGCCCCCCCCTCCCTTTGACGCCCCCCCCCTCCCTTTGACGCCCCCCCCTCCCTTTGACGCCCCCCCCTCCCTTTGACGCCCCCCCCTGCCTTTGACGCCCCGCGCGCACACACTGACTGACTGCCGCACGCACGCACACACTGACTGACGCGCACACAAAGCCTGACTGACGCACGCACACACTGACTGAGGCACACACTGACTGTGTGTGCGTCAGTCAGTCTGTGTGTGTTTGTGTTTCTGCCTCAGACTCACTGACGCGCGAGCAAACACACAGTGACTGACGCACACACGCTACATGAAGCTGTAAAGGAGGGAGGGAGGGGGGGGACTGGATTGATGTGAATGGGGGACAAACAGAGAGAGGGGGGAGGAGAGAGAGGAACGGGAACATTACATCCCGGGCAACGCCGGGTCTCTCAGCTAGTTACATATGAAAATGTTTTTTTTTTCATGTATGTTTTACTGTTTCCCAGGTAACTAGTTATATGGCCGGGTAACTAGTTATATGGCCGGGTAACTAGTTATATGGCCGGGTAACTAGTTATATGGCCGGGTAACTAGTTATATGGCCGGGTAACTAGTTATATGGCCGGGTAACTAGTTATATGGCTGAGTAATTGTGACACGCGGTCTGTTGGTATTATTGCCCGGGGGTCATTCAGTTCATTGCATTGCAGCAGTAAAGGGGTTAATAGGGATGGGAAGCAACCCATTACAGAACCGCAAGCCCAGCGGGAGTGCGAGGGAGGAGAATAAATCTGGATCCAGTGTATGAATCAGAACCAGCGTGACGCAGCTCTGCTAATCCCCAAATCATCCATACGGCTCCTCCGTTCCCCGACACCGCTTCTTCCTGGCAAGGCATGGTCTGCTCGCTGTGACCTCCCCAGCCTGGCAGAGATATTACCCCATCCCAACTGGAAAGGGATTTACAGATATAGGAGCCCTGCGCACTATGGGGTGTGTGTAGCTAAGCATGCGTGGTGCAGCTCTGGGGCAAGACAAAGTGTACCAGACGTGCAGTATCAAAGGAAAAAGCCCATAGAGTTCATATGATACATGTGATGTAGGTTTGTGGTGCCAGAATAGCGCCTGCTTTGCTCTGATACATACTGTGTACCCCTGTGGGCAGAATCAGCTCGAATGCAGCATTATTTTAGACATGGGTGCTCAGCTGAGGTACTCAAGACCTCTCAACAGGTCAGGTTTTAAGGATATCCCAGCTTCAGCACGGGTGGCTCAATCAGTGGCTCAACTGATTGAGCCACCTGTGCGGAAGCAGGGACTGATTGAGCCACCTGTGCTAAAGCAGAGATATAAAAAAAAACCTGACCTGTTGGGGGGGGGGGGGGCGGCGGGTGGGGCTTGAGGACTGGAGTTGAGCCCCCCTAATTTAGGGCTCTCTCTTCACCCCTAAGACCCGTAGGTGGAAGTATCGGTAAAAGTACATTTCCAATTGGCATAGTCCAGTGTTTCCCAACTTCAGGCCTCAGGGAACCCCAACAGGTCAGGTCTTAAGGGTATCCCTGCTGCAGCACAGGTGGGTCAGTCAAAATGACTGAGCCGCTGATTGACCCAACTGTGCCGGAGCAGGGCTATCCTTAAGACCTGACCTGTTGGGGTTCCCAGAGGACTGGAGTTGGGAAACACTGGCATAGCAGGTGCTGCAACAAATTGAAAGCTCTCAGCAGTGTAGCACCTTTTCTACCCCCTTGTATTGACATATATATATATTTTTTACATGAAGGATACGGCATTAACCCCTTCAGAGCTGGGAGGGGAGGCGAGTGCTGCGGCGATGACAATGGCTGCAGTGACCAGGGCAGGAGTGACAGAAGCAGTAACCCCTGAGAAGGATACAGTATATGATTCTATTTTCTGCTTCATGGGAACCCCGCTGAAGGATTACACAGGGCGAGATGAAAAGGTGGAAAGGGGGGTTAACGCCTTCACTGCCAGAGAAGCCTTGTGCTGCGCGCGCATCCGTCAGCGAAGGCGTTAAGAACCGACGCTCCTCCTTTTTCGGAAAGATGCCACAGGCAGATGTTAACGGCACACGGAGATCCAGGCATTTGGCAGATACCCAAGGAGACTCAATCAAATGAATGCTCACCCCTCAATCAAGGAAAAGTACTTTTATTAACGAGTCTCCTGGTGATAAAATGCTCGTTCTGTTCATCCCATTGTGATGTGAGACTAGCTCAGGACCAAGTAAACATTGTCTACACGAAGAGATGCCAAAAGAAGTCTCTCCCCCCCCCCCCCCCTTCCCTTTCAGGGGCATGATGCAATTCTCACCAGAAGAATTTTCCACTGACATAAATCTCGTGTAACAACCTGAGCAGGCGCGTCACCTGCTACCCCCTCCAATGAGCCGAGTACACAGGAAGCGTCACTGCTGGCGCAGCTTCAACATTCCACCGTCTTCAAGATTGTCAGCTCTGTGGCGCACAGTATTTTCAGTCGCAAACCCCAGCGAAACAAAACGTGGGGGGAAACACACACACACAAAATGCAACTTTGAGTTTAAAAGCAGGAACCATGGAAACGTTCCATATGGATTTGCAGAAAATATATAAATAACAGGGCCATCTGTAAAATAGTTCTGTAGCAAAACAATATGTGGGAGAGCCTGGCGGGAAAGGAATATGTCAAGCCAGGGGTGGCACCACGAAAAGAAGGGTGACCTCTGCTGGTCCAACTGCCCTGAAGGCCAACTAATAAGCATTTATTTTCTATTAAATGGGTAATACTTCTAATAAGCATTTTCTTTTTTTATATATATTTTTTAATTCATTTCTGATGCTTTCCTTGTATTGTATAATGCATTTGATAGGGCTGTCCTGGTTTGCGCTATGCAACAAAAAGAAATATATGTATGTGTGTGTATTTCCAGTATTGCAGTCCTCTCTGTTAGAGCAGTGGCTTCCACTTGTTGTTGTTAAGGATCCCTATAATTATATTGTTACATTCCGAGGAACCCCAACCCTCCCTAATAGCGCGTCTGAGATCTGATGCATTGTAAGGAACCCGAACCCTCTCTAATAGCATGTCTGAGATCAGATGCATTGTAAGGAGCCCCAACCCTCTCTAATAGCGCGTCTGAGATCTGATGCATTGTAAGGAACCCAAACCCTCTCTAATAGCGTGTCTGAGATCAGATGCATTGTAAGGAACCCCAACCCCCCCTAATAGCGCGTCTGAGATCAGATGCATTGTAAGGAACCCGAACCCCCCCTAATAGCGCGTCTGAGATCAGATGCATTGTAAGGAACCCAAACCCCCTCTAATAGCGCATCTGAGATCAGATGCATTGTAAATCTTTGGTATTTGGTAAAATTTCAAAATGACCTGAAAATTGCACTGAACCCTTTAGGGAACCCTGGTTGAAAAACACTCAGAGAGAATGTAACACAAGCACCTGACTAACCCTCATGCAGAAGTTGTCTAACATAACATCATTATGTAAAGTGCCCGTGAGCTTCTGTTGGGCTAAAAATGCTTCTGTGGTTATTACTCAATACTCCAAGCATCTAGAAGTGCATGTGGTTAGTAGGAATGTCTCCTGTGATCCAGGACCACCCCTGCCTTGAATTGTGAGGGTCTTCCATTGATTTGGGAACAGCTTGTGTTATCTCCCTGGGGAGGACGGAGGTGGACAGAATGAAGCACTGATCCAAGGGGACATTAAGGAATGTTAAAACCTCACAGGGAGCACAACGAAGTCTGTTTTTTTTAAGGTGAGAATAGTGGAAGACATGAGGTCACCTTCTTCCTCTGCTTCAAGATTACATTTCCATGAAAACAAGTGTCTTGTGAACGTAATTTCATTTCCATCTGTCTGGCAAGAGTAGGAGATGGTGGGAATGATTTCTGAGGAGGTACATTCCATTCTTCTGTCTGTAAGAGCTGGGGCATTAAGGGGCCCCATAGCTTTCTGGGTATTAAAAAACGTGGCCTCTGGAGATGAGATTGGGGGAATTTACAGCTGTCATGTTCTACTGTACAGGGACAATAGCCCCGACATGGAAACGTGACGGAACTGTACAGTATAACGTAGAAGACCATTGATGCTCACAATGAGTGAAGAAGACTGCCTTACAGTGAGTGAGACTCACAAGGCAATGAGTACCAAGGAGTGAGACTAAATGATGTAGAGACCTCTGCAGTCTCGAACGTTTATGCACCAGGCAACCTTGTACGATTGGCACGCTGGTCCATTAAATGTTATCACAGCCTACAAGGTATCTTCCTCCGAATGAGAAAGACTTACGATTATACTCCCTAATTATGAGGAAGTTTGACTTTCAAGAGAGAAAAGCTGGTCCAATTGCACTTAATGTCACAGCGTGAGGCCACCTTCCAATGAACGAGTCTATCTTCCGATGAGCGAGTCCTTATTTAAGTGAAGCTTACTTCCAGTAAGTTGAAGACACTTTTTTTGGATACATGAATGTATGTTTATGCTCCATGTGATACAGAGATCCTTTGCGATTGCACCAAGCTGCTACATATCTGTCTCTGTCCAACCATTCTTTTCCATGACTGTTTTTTCCATCGCCATTGAACTGTTGGAAAACAGCTGGAGAACAAGACATAGGGGCTGTGTATGAAGCCAGGTTGTGCGCTAAAATTGAATTTAACATAAGCATTTTGAATATGCATCTCTACACTATTTCTGAACTCTGTCCCCAGGGAATCTCACCCAGGTTGTGCTTTGATAATAACACCCCACAGGTTCACATATAAGATAAGCGCATGGATGTGTGCTGGGGGATTAACTGAATATTCCTAAAATCTGGTGTTGGGGTTTACTGAGGTGGGGGTTAAGGAACATCGGTGTATTCATCTACTGATCTACCCGGCACTTACGTGTGTCCTGCCGCCTCCTTGCTGCTGACTTCTATCTCATTTGGAACCCCAGCGTCAAATGACGTCGCCGACGTCATCAACGTGACGGTGCGCGGCATCGCGTTGTCATGGTAACGCGACGTCATCATTGCAATGAGACGCCGTGTGGCGTCACGTTGGGACATCCGCGACGTCATTTGACGCTGGGATTCCAAAAGGAGATAGCGGGCGGAGCAAGGAGGCGGCAGGTCTCACGTAAGTGCATTCCCATGAAGCCCGATAGGAGAGCGCGGCAAAGGTATACGGGGGCGGAAAATTTTGCCGCCCTAGCCTCGGGCCTAACGTGCCCAATGAGAAATCCGCCACTGGACCTCACTCCTCGTGATTTGGGGGGTGGTTACAGAGCAGGATTTGGGAAGGAGTTCAAGGCTAGGACCACTGAAACATGGAATTTGTCATCAGATAAGAACCCCTAAGCCCAGCTACTTTGCTCATATTCCTGTCTGTTAAACCTCACACCCTACTGGAACCTTGGTGATTTCTTTCATATTTAGGATCTAGTCTTATGCCTACCCCAAGCATGTCTGCATTTCATTACTGTATTAGCCTCTACCACCTGTGCTGGGACACTATTCCGCAAATCCACTACCCATGCCACGAAGTACTTCCTCCCATGTCACTTTAGCCTTCCACCCTCCAGCTTCAGGGCATGACCTCTTGTTCTAGCGCTCCTCTTCCTCTGAAGATGCTCCCCTCTTATACCCCTGCCATGCCATAGTTACGCTTATGTCCGGTATGGCAAACAAGAGGATAACCTTTTTACCAAAATAGAACTCTTCAGTTCTGGAAACGCCGGGCGGTGTCACAAAACTTTAAATACTATACCGATAAATGGGCAGTCGCAAGCACCCATAGGTGCCATGGGAGAAAATGTTTATCTGGAGCTTCAAAATATAATAATTGAATTCCTAACCACGCTTGACAGAAAGGGCGCTACAGGCGGTCCTCGTTAGCCATCATTTCACTTTACGACGGAAGGCATAGCCGACGCGTCACAATGGAATCCTATGGGGACTTTTTCCGATACCGGAATGCGTTATCCGACGTTCACCACAGCTGTTTAACATGGGACTCACTTTACAACGGTTTCACTATCCGACGCTACTTCCAGAACAAATTCCCTTGGATAACCGAGGACCGCCTGTATATCCGTATAATTACAGAGTGATATTTTCTAAAGATAATTCATTTTCCGCGTCGTTCTCAGATATAAACAGTAAATACACACGTTTGTGGTCATGCAAAGCGTGTGAAGATATCGTTTTTACAGGCGTCAGATAAGTGATTTCAACCTCAGGGGTTAAAAGGGACTGTCACCTGTGATACCATTTTGCCTTTGACAAATTCCCCGGAATGCAAGGATGCGGGTACCATTAATCTGGTGATTATGGGGAGAGAGTTATGGGGTATGATATACTTTCTGATTACATTGTAAATTAAATCATTCTCCTGTCCCCCGTTAGGTAGCTGTAAAAATGCCTTTTTAGGAGAGAATAAGGAAGGCGGGGGCCGTGTTTTCCATGTAGTAACACAGGAGGGAGAGGGAGGAGGGGGAATGAGAGCTTTTATTGGACCAACAAGTAGTTGATATGTTACAAGCTTTCCAACCTCCCAGGGTCCTTCATCGGGTAAGGAGAGGAAGTGACAATTGGGGTTCAGGCCACAAACCTACATGTCTGTGAGGTCATTTTGTATCTTTTGCAGATAAAAAGGTTTTTTGGGGTACAAAGACATGTAGATCAGATCTATTTAGGGGGGCACATGGTAAGTGTGGGTCCCATACTTTCTCTTCATGACCTCTTTAAGGACCCGTTACACGCCTTTCGCCGGTAATGTATATAGTTTTTCTGTTTTGCTCCTTTTTTATTTTATACATTGCCTGACCCTATACTGCATGTCATTGTACAATCTTATTTTATGGAACTAGCACTGTACGTCTTCGGAATATTAAATCAGTATCTCAGTAAGTGTTGTCTTTGTGAAGCAGTTACTTGTTAAAGAGAATGCCCTCATTGTCGGACATTTTTTGTTAAATTGGGTTCTTGTTTCATTTGTGGATTATTTGGGTAGAAAGGGGGTCCTAGGAAAGGGGGTCCTAGGAAAGGGGGTCCTAGGAAAGGGGGGCCTAGGAAAGGGGGGCCTAGGACTCCTGAGGTATAAACCCTTAAATTAATCCTGCTGGTGGCAACGTCATTTGGGTGTAATAGGACCGTTTTAGGGGTGGGGATGCTTATTTTTTAGTAGCCTGGGGGGATGTGATTAAGGCAAGTGGGAGGCAAGCAGATGCCACCCCCTTACACACAGGTAAGTGTGTACATTACTGGTAAGTGTGTACGTTACAGGTAAGTGTGTACGTTACAGGTACGTGTGTACGTTACAGGTAAGTGTGTATGTTCCAGGTAAGTGCGTACATTACAGGTAAGTGTGTACATTACAGGTAAGTGTGTACGTTACAGGTACGTGTGTACATTACAGGTAAGTGTGTACGTTACAAGTGTGTACATTACAGGTAAGTGTGTATGTTACAGGTAACTGTGTATGTTCCAGGTAAGTGTGTACATTACATGTAAGTGTGTATGTTCCAGGTAAGTGTGCATGTTCCAGGCAAGTGTGTACATTACAGCTAAGTGTGTATGTTCCAAGTAAGTATGTACATTACAGGTAAGTGTGTACGTTACAAGTAAGTGTGTACGTTACAGGTAAGTGTGTACATAACAGGCAAGTGTGTACGTTACAGGTAAGTGTGTACGTTACAGGTAAGTGTGTACGTTACAGGTAATTGTGTACATTACAGGTAAGTGTGTATGTTCCAGGTAAGTGTGTACATTACAGGTGTGTACATAACAGGCAAGTGTGTACGTTACAGGTAAGTGTATACGTTACAGGTAAGTGTGTATGTTACAGGTAAGTGTGTATGTTACGGGTAAGTGTGTACGTTACAGGTAAGTGTGTACGTTACAGGTAAGTGTGTACATGATGCCTCCCCTCCCTTCCAGTCTGAGCAATACATACATAGGATACACTAGTGCAGGAGTGGCCAACTCCAGTCCTCAAGGGCCAGCAACAGGGCAGGTTTCCAGGATATCCCTGCTTCAGCACAGGTGGCTTAGTCAAAGACTGAGCCAAAGATTGAGACGCCTTTGCTGAAGCAGGGATATCCTGAAAACCTGTCCTGTTGGGGGTCCCTGAGGACTGCAGTTGGCCACACCCTGCTCTAGTTTAAGGTGTATCATTCTAGCCACAATTCCCAGGAACCCCACACGTTGGCTCCACGCTCGGTGAACGCCAGACAGCAATGTGTTAATAAAGCCTCGCTCCTTCTTCCTGCGTCTAGCGTCTGAAATGGCTTCAACGGCTTTCTGCGTTTAACCCTTCAATTGCCAGCGGGGGCTTCCGGGGCACTCTCTGGCAGGGGATTGCCGGCATTGAGAGGGGTTAGTCGGGACTCCCCAGGTGTCCCTTTCAGGGCTCTTCTGCAGAAATCATGTGTCCCTTTATCTCCAGCTCATCTTTTCCTGTGCTGCAGAAGCAGAGAGGCATGCTCCCTTTCACTGATTGCCCCTGTGCAGAGCAATAAGGATGCCCTGTGATCTCGGCTGGGGGGGCTGTTAGCCGCGTCCCACCGTTCCTGCTAAGCAGCAACACCAGCTTAATACTCGCGGAGTCTTTAACAGCGGGCTGAGTGTACCGGCACCGCCGGGCCGGCGAGACTGCGTCAATGCACTGCCGCAGGGAGCCTCGCATTCCGTTATTATCCCCGCCGCGCCGTTAGCTCCGGCTTCTAAGGTCGGGAAGAAATAAGATGCGTGTTTGTTTTTATTCGCCGTCACGTTCTCCCCGCCGAGATGTTTTGTGCCCCAGAGAAAAGTAGGATTGAAGATTTGCACATCTCCCCCCCCCCCCTCAGCGATGCAGATTGTGTGGCAACCATGGGGTTAACCTTGTTGTGTCAAAATAAAGAAATACACCCTGCCTGGTGGTGGTGGGGGGGGCTTAGGTTTAATCAAAGGCCCATGTAATAGAGGAATTATGGGATTACATCGGGGTGGGCAACTCCAGTCCAGGTTTTCAGGATATCCCTGCTTCAGCACAGGTGGCGCAATCAGTGGCTCAGTCTAAGACTGAGCCACTGATTGAAGCACCTGTGCTGAAGCTGGGACTGCCTGAGCAAACTGTGCTGAAGCAGGGACTGGTTGAGCCACCCGTGCTGACGCAGGGATATTCTGAAAACCTGTCCTGTTGGTGGCCCTTGAGGACCAGCATTGCCCCCCCCCTGGTATACATTATGGTTTATTCAGGAACTAACTTGCTCTAATTGTTTATATTAATAATGACAGGTCGCCGTATTCCAAGTTACCAGATGAGCAGAGAGCGCAGATTACCGAGGGGACACTACAGTCCATATCATTTAAGGCTCTTGTGCCTCGTCCAGGGTGGTGCTGAGCGGGCGCGCGCGCTCACGCTGGACACGTTGCGACAATGCACGTGGCCTGCGTGAGCGTGCGCGCCTGCGCGGCGCTCAGCTGCTTGCCGAGCAAGCAAAATTAATTTTGCTGCTTGCACGCGCGTCACGTGAGCAGTTCGCCCAATGAGGGCGAACCAGCTCCGTGACGTCATGGCCGCGCCCCCAGACGCGCACGCACCTAGCCGGCTAGGAATCGCCCGGCTGAGCAGAGCGCAGCGCTGGAGCGCGCCTGTTTCCACCCTGGACGAGGCCTAAGGATCTAGGAACAAGTGACAAACTGATCAGGACACAGGTCCGGCTGGACTGAATTTACTCTCACATGAAAAGAGCGTGGACTATCGGACAACTTGAAATGCAATTGTGGGTGCGGATCCCATTTATTGAACCCTCAACCTCCTGGGGGAACCTATTCCAATTCATATATAGTGCCTGCTCACCACGGCTTCCTTTGGTATCGTACAGACGTCTTTTTTTAATTCCCATTTATAATGCTCTGACCTTATTCTTTCTGTACGTAACGTTCTCATCTATTTTCCGCACAAGCACATGCCTTTTGTTATATTAAATGTAAATATGTAATACATACTGTCTGTGTGCTCTAATTGAAACCTGTTACCTTTGGAAGGATTACCCACATTTTGTTAAATTAAGTTTTGGTTCATTTGTATATTTTTCTGGGGGCAGGAGCCCCCCCTTGGTATAAGCCCTTAACCCACTGGTTCTCGACTCCAGTCCTCAATACCCCACGGCAGGTCAGATTTTCAGGATATCCCTGCTTCAGCACAGGTGGCTCAATCAGTGGCTCAGTCACAGACGTGTATGTGACATGGCCAAGCGTGTATGTGACATGGCCAAGCGTGTATGTGACATGGCCAAGCGTGTATGTGACATGGCCAAGCGTGTATGTGACATGCCCACTTTAAACTATTTCATGTCAGATGGCCTGGAAACAATCAGTAGTGAAGGGGTTAAGGTTTTTGGTAACAATGTTGCTATTTTTACATGCCCATTTCCTCTTGTCCTCTGGCTGGTAACTATTTGTACAAGCGGCGGTGTCCCTTTCTATCAGTGTACCCAGCCCCCCCCCCCCCCCCCCCCTCTCCTTAGCATGCTGCGGCTGCTCCCGCACTCCTCCTCCCATAATGCTCCAGGCAGACAAGGAAGATTCCATCGTGCTCGCTGTATGATTATCATCTTGTATGTGTGCGGTGCCTCTGTCACAGGAGGGGACAATATTCCTAGTTCTGTATGAGAAAGGGAGCCTGGCGTGAGCCTGTCCTGTACCCAGCTCTGCCCTCTAGTGGAAGATCTGAAATGGCAGTCAATCACTTACCACATTTAATTGGATTTATCACCTGGGTATCTATCGCGCCTTGAGAAAATGCCCCTTCTTTTCACCGTATTTACACGGAGAAAAGGACAAGAAGTTGAGACTGGAGACTTCACATAAATATATGCATCTCACCTTCCCTAGTCCGCATTTTTCTCCATAAAACCATTCCTGAAAATTGCTTGCTGAAGAATGTCCAGGGGGGATAAACTCCAGTCCTCAAGCCCCTCCCCCCCCCCTCAACAGGTCAGGTTTTCAGGATATCCCTGCTTCAGCACAGGAGGCTCAATCTGCCTCTCGTTCAGAATAGGTGTCTCAATCTGTCCTTGCTTCAGCACAGGTGGTGCAGTCTTCGACTGAGCCTCTGATTGAGCCACCTGTGCTAAAGCTGGGATATCCTGAAAACCTGACCTGTTTGTGAGGGGAGAGGGGTCTTGAGGTTTGGAGTTGAGCACCCCTGGTCTAATGGGGGTCTGATTCTATATGTTCTGAGGAGCATGGGGAATTTCCACCAAAACCATCCTGATAATCTGCTTTGCCACATATAGAATGATCTCCTATATGTAGCAATAAGTTTAAACCGCAGAAAAAGGTGAGACTACAAGAACACAGCCATTAGAGGAACCCAGTAATGCCGAATAAACCTACATTTCATGCAGTGATTTACTGCCTAAGCCTATGGATACAGAGCCGATAAATCACAGAGCACAGTAACTGCATGCAGGTGTACAGAATGTGTTATATCTGTCACAGTTACCTAAAGCAAGCCAATAAACCCAGTGCATGTTGATTCATTGTCTCATAGCATCATTCACATTTTTTTGGGGGCACATGGATTCTATCACACATATATGGAATTTTAATACAACTGCACAAGCAACAAAGCCCCAATTATGCAGAGCACAAATTACTCTGATTAAAGGGACCTTTCATGCTGGTTATTTTTAGCTTCTCTAAACAAAATATTAATTCAGCTGTATGGAATTATTATGCAGGACGCCACTGAAGGAAATGGATCTATAAACACATTGAAAGTGGTTACAGGTGTATTCGCTTTGAGCCGAGCTCAAAAACAACATTTCTGATAAATGATTTCCTTGCCGTCCAGTTCTTGTCACTTCCAACAGTGAGATAATAAAGCCAGCCCAGTTATTGGTGTAATCCCAAATCTTAGAGTCCGTTCCCTGGAAATGACCCACCTACCACTGCTTCAGCGCGCATCTTTATTGCTCTGCTGCTAATATCCATCTAGAAGAGAATTGGGAGGAGGCGTTCTCTGTAATGCATGCCGCATTGTTACAGAAAGTCACACATTGAGGACGTCTCGCAAACCTTCTTCAAAATATTTACCCTTCTGTAACCCAGGCTGTGCAGAAAAGTGGTGTAATGCGGCAGGCACACGTTTACAGGGCTCCATGTTAAAATGGATTTGAAGCAATCCACTGTGTGCTCATGTGCATGCCATTTCCCAGAATCCCTGGCTGCAGTGGGAGATAGCGGGGAATAGGCAGGGCTGCAGACCGGTCTGAGACACGTGAATGTGCTCACACGTGATTTTTTAAATTTGCTGTTCAAAATATGAAATGTATAATAGTTACGCAATTAATTTTGACGTGAATTTGACCGTTTGAGAAAGCCGGAGAACCGGCCTATAAGACCCACGTCCCGCGCCAGTGCGAACGCACCACTAAAGGTTTGCTTTTTTATCACTGGTACCCGTTTTGCTCTGGTTGAGTTTGACATGTTATAGTTTTCCTATTATGAAATGCAACTGAAATATTCTACGATACTTTAAGATTTTCAACATAGAGATGGAAATAATTGTTTATTTTAATGCGGAGCGCAGTTTGCGGCCGCTCAATTATTCCTGCACGCGTCCGCCCATGAGAGCCCGGCGAGGCCCTCATCAAAGTGACGGGTAACATTTCTGCTCCTGTTTGTTAAGGCTTCGGCTTGGGGCGGTGGGATATGTGAAGCAAACAACTGCACCGTTGTGTCTGAAAGATTCCATCACTTTGACAAATGACTTTCCACTGATGTCTGTTACAATCTTCAAAGGATCCTAAGATGGCCGCCGCCGCCGCACGCCACTCTTTTCAAAATGGTGGTAGGTGCTCTAGCAGGAAAGCGAGAATCCCGTATCCTGTGGCACCCAAAGACTCTGTGACAAAAGTCAAATCGACATTTAAAGTCTGTTTAATGATGCAGACATAGGGAGGTCAGGTGTCCACCATCGAACCGGACTGTCCTGTATATGGACTCTCTGCCCAGTAAAAAGTTAGAGGCAATACTGGACATGTATGTGTATACTGGTATTACCTCTCTGGGAGTGTATGGGTATACTGGTATTACCTCTCTGGGCGTGTATGTGTATACCGGTATTACCTCTCTGGGTGTGTATGTGTATACCGGTATTACCGCTCTGGGTGTGTATGTGTATATCGGTATTACCTCTCTGGGCGTGTATGTGTATACCGGTATTACCTCTCTGGGTGTGTATGTGTATACCGGTTTTACCTCTCTGGGCGTGTATGTGTATACCGTTAGTACCTCTCTGGGCGTGTATGTGTATACCGGTATTACCTCTCTGGGCGTGTATGTGTATACCGGTATTACCTCTTTGGGGGTGTATGTGTATACCGGTATTACCTCTCTGGGCGTGTATGTGTATACCGGTATTACCTCTCTGGGTGTGTATGTGTATTCCGGTATTACCTCTCTGGACGTGTATGTGTATATCGGTATTACCTCTCTGGGCGTGTATGTGTATACCGGTACAAATAACTGCCAGATCAAATAACAACAACATATTGAACATATATTTAAAGAAAAAACAAGCTTCTTACATTTGAGGCAAAATACAATCAATCAGATGTTTGCCGGGTGTCAGAATATTCCACCAGATTGGGAATATAAGAGTACAAAACTGGCATTTTCCCTGAAACATGTAGCCTCTTTCCAAACAGCACTTAGCCCTAAATTATGGGCTATTTATATGTTGACGAGAATTTGTCTGTTACAAACTGCCTGAACCCATTAGCATGTAATGTTCAGACGCTCAGATTGCCGCTGCAGCTTGCTTACATAACACACTTATTGCTGTATTATTATTTTAGACGCCATCGAAGCCCATTAGTGTGGGAGCTGTTAGAGTTGGGGTGAGGGTGCAGATGTCACTGTGTGTTTGTCTGTAGGGCTTCCTCAGAAAGAAGTGAGAACCAATACATATTGTAACCTGCAGCTCAGGGGCGAGGCGGCACCATTCAGGGCTATGTATGTATGTATGTATGTATGTCTTTATTTATATAGCGCCATTAATGTACATAGCGCGTCACAGCAGTAATACACGTGTGTGTCTTTATTTATATAGCGCCATTAATGTACATAGAGCGTCACAGCAGTAATACACGTGTGTGTGTGTGTGTGTGTATATGTCTTTATTTATATAGCACCATTCATGTACATAGCGCGTCACAGCAGTAATACACGGGACAATCATATAAATAACAAATAATACAAATAACACATAATGGGAAGAAGTGCTTCAGACATAAAGTAACATTTAGGAAAAGGAGTCCCTGCTCCGAAGAGCTTACAATCTAATTGGTAAGTAGAACGTACAGAGACAGTAGGAGGGCGTGTGTATGTATACTGTATTTTTATGGCACCCACCAAGCACGAAGTTCTTTACCATTTTTACAAATCTCACAGGGGATATAATAATAATAATAATAATAATAATAATAATACAGACGGAATAGTTGCATCAGAACATAAATGTAACATGGGGGACAGGATTCTCTCTGCCTCACAGAACTAACAATCGAATTGAATCCAATTAAACCTACAACATGTTGGGGGTAAGAGAAATTCCACTGATTAACAGCTATTAAAAACTCTCTGCCTTATTCTTAATAATTATTCTCTGCCCCCCAAAATATAATGGGATCCTCTACAAGAAGGGTTTTGTTCCTGTGGATTTTAATAGAAATCACCCCCAGGACCAACCTTGTTTATGACATTGTAATTTAGCCATGTATAAGAGCGGTTCCCCCAGGCCATTAGTCCCCTCTAGAATAAGTGCTAAATATTTAGCAGAATAATTTAGCTGCAATTTCTTCCCCTTTAACGGCTCCCACACCTGATGGTCTAATCATGTCTCCGCGGGAGTAATCAGAAAACCTTTTAAACCTATTTATTAGCCCTAACGAGAAGATGTTTCAGCCACTCAGAGGTGACCTTTTAATCTGCATAGAGAAAGTGTATTTAAATATTTCACTATATAAGGTTTCTCTGTCACTTTGCATTTCTGCCGTCGGCCTTCTCTCCTATTCATTTCACGCTGTTCATCTTTATTTATTCCTTGTGCTATTTACAGATCCCGCTCCCTGCATCGCTGGTGTACACGCAGTTTATCTCCGCTTTGCTTTCTTACCATGCTGTGTGTGCCCCACAATCTGTGGCTTTATATACATATATCACACATACAGTATACCACATATATACAGTATACCACACATACATATACACATATATATACCACACATACACACACACACACACACCAATGATTTACACATTATTTCTGCAAAGCTGAGTCTGAAAACTCCCGAAATCTGTCTGAAGCCCCTAAAATGCTACATCCGCCTCATTATAGAGCCAGTAGCTGTCTAATTGGATCTGGCAGCAGCGCGCACTGTGATTGCAGCCCTGAGGGGGTTAAATCCACATTTATTCTTCCAAACATATGCTAAAATCTCCTCGCCTCTTTATAATGGCCTAAAATGCTACTGATCCCATTATCCTGGCTGCAAAGCTGGTGACCAAAAAAAGAATCAGTGGAATAAGATTTTGCATTCACTGCTGCTTGGGTCTGTGCCCCGCTTCTGCAGCAGGAAGGTTCTGATTACAAAAAGACACTAACAGAAAGTTCTGTACAAGCCCCCTGCGTCAACCGGCCGCAGTAGGGTTACCAGGTGTCCAGTATTTAACCGGACTGTCGCTCCAGTAAAAAATGAGAGGTAATACTGGACATGTATGTGTATACCGGTATTACCTCTCTGGGCGTGTATGTGTATACCTGTATTACCTCTCTGGGCGTGTATGTGTATACCGGTATTATGTCTCTGGGCGTGTATGTGTATACCGGTATTATGTCTCTGGGCGTGTATGTGTATACCGGTATTACCTCTCTGGGCGTGTATGTGTATACCGGTATTACCTCACTGGGTGTGTATGTGTATATCGGTATTACCTCTCTGGGCGTGTATGTGTATACCGGTATTATGTCTCTGGGCGTGTATGTGTATACCGGTATTACCTCTCTGGGTGTGTATGTGTATTCCGGTATTACCTCTCTGGGTGTGTATGGGTATACCGGTATTACCTCTCTGGGTGTGTATGTGTATACCGGTATTACCTCTCTGGGCGTGTATGTGTATACCGGTATTACCTCTCTGGGTGTGTATGTGTATACCGGTATTACCTCTCTGGGCGTGTATGTGTATACCGGTATTACCTCTCTGGGCGTGTATGTGTATACCGGTATTACCTCTCTGGGCGTGTATGTGAATACCGGTATTATGTCTCTGGGCGTGTATGTGTATACCGGTATTACCTCTCTGGGCGTGTATGTGTATACCGGTATTACCTCTCTGGGCGTGTATGTGTATACCGGTATTACCTCTCTGGGCGTGTATGTGTATACCGTTATTACCTCTCTGGGTGTGTATGTGTATACCGGTATTACCTCTCTGGGCGTGTATGTGTATACCGGAATTACCTCTCTGGGTGTGTATGTGTATACCGGTATTACCTCTCTGGGCGTGTATGTGTATACCGGTATTACCTCTCTGGGCGTGTATGTGTATACCGGTATTACCTCTCTGGGCGTGTATGTGAATACCGGTATTATGTCTCTGGGCGTGTATGTGTATACCGGTATTACCTCTCTGGGCGTGTATGTGTATACCGGTATTACCTCTCTGGGTGTGTATGTGTATACCGGTATTACCTCTCTGGGCGTGTATATGTATACCGGTATTACCTCTCTGGATATGTATGTGTATACCGGTATTACCTCACTGGGCGTGTATGTGTATACCGGTATTATGTCTCTGGGCGTGTATGTGTATACCGGTATTACCTCTCTGGATATGTATGTGTATACCGGTATTACCTCTCTGGGCGTGTATGTGTATACCGGTATTACCTCTCTGGATATGTATGTGTATACCGGTATTACCTCTCTGGGCGTGTATGTGTATACCGGTATTATGTCTCTGGGCGTGTATGTGTATACCGGTATTACCTCTCTGGGCGTGTATGTGTATACCGGTATTATGTCTCTGGGCGTGTATGTGTATACCGGTATTACCTCTCTGGGCGTGTATGTGTATAGCGGTATTACCTCTCTGGGTGTGTATGTGTATACCGGTATTACCTCTCTGGATATGTATGTGTATACCGGTATTACCTCTCTGGGCGTGTATGTGTATACCGGTATTATGTCTCTGGGCGTGTATGTGTATACCGGTATTACCTCTCTGGGCGTGTACGTGTATACCGGTATTACCTCTCTGGGCGTGTATGTGTATACCGGTATTACCTCTCTGGGCGTGTATGTGTATACCGGTATTACCTCTCTGGGCGTGTATGCGTATACCGGTATTACCTCTCTGGGCGTGTATGTGTATACCGGTATTACCTCTCTGGGCGTGTATGTGTATACCGGTATTACCTCTCTGGGCGTGTATGTGTATACCGGTATTACCTCTCTGGGCGTGTATGTGTATACCGGTATTACCTCTCTGAGTGTGTATGTGTATACCGGTATTACCGCTCTGGGTGTGCATGTGTATATCGGTATTACCTCTCTGGGCGTATATGTGTATACCGGTATTACCTCTCTGGGTGTGTATGTGTATACCGGTATTACCGCTCTGGGTGTGTATGTGTATATCGGTATTACCTCTCTGGGCGTGTATGTGTATACCGGTATTACCGCTCTGGGTGTGTATGTGTATACCAGTATTACCTCTCTGGGCGTGTATGTGTATACCGGTATTACCTCTCTGGGCGTGTATGTGTATACCGGTATTACCTCTCTGGGCGTGTATATGTATACCGGTATTACCTCTCTGGACGTGTATGTGTATACCGGTATTACGTCTCTGGGCGTGTATGTGTATACCGGTATTACCTCTCTGGATATGTATGTGTATACCGGTATTACCTCTCTGGGCGTGTATGTGTATACCGGTATTACCTCTCTGGATATGTATGTGTATACCGGTATTACCTCTCTGGGCGTGTATGTGTATACCGGTATTATGTCTCTGGGCGTGAATGTGTATACCGGTATTACCTCTCTGGGCGTGTATGTGTATACCGGTATTATGTCTCTGGGCGTGTATGTGTATACCGGTATTACCTCTCTGGGCGTGTATGTGTATAGCGGTATTACCTCTCTGGGCATGTATGTGTATACCGGTATTACCTCTCTGGGTGTGTATGTGTATACCGGTATTACCTCTCTGGATATGTATGTGTATACCGGTATTACCTCTCTGGGCGTGTATGTGTATACCGGTATTATGTCTCTGGGCGTGTATGTGTATACCGGTATTACCTCTCTGGGCGTGTACGTGTATACCGGTATTACCTCTCTGGGCGTGTATGTGTATACCGGTATTATCTCTCTGGGGGTGTATGTGTATACCGGTATTACCTCTCTGGGCGTGTATGTGTATACCGGTATTATCTCTCTGGGCGTGTAAGTGTATACCGGTATTACCTCTCTGGGGGTGTATGTGTATACCGGTATTACCTCTCTGGGTGTGTATGTGTATACCGGTATTACCTCTCTGGGCGTGTATGTGTATACCGGTATTACCTCTCTGGGCGTGTATGCGTATACCGGTATTATGTCTCTGGGCGTGTATGTGTATACCGGTATTACCTCTCTGGGCGTGTATGTGTATACCGGTATTACCTCTCTGGGCGTGTATGTGTATACCGGTATTACCTCTCTGGGCGTGTATGTGTATACCGGTATTACCTCTCTGGGCGTGTATGCGTATACCGGTATTATGTCTCTGGGCGTGTATGTGTATACCGGTATTACCTGTCTGGACGTGTATGTGTATACCGGTATTACCTCTCTGGGCGGGTATGTGTATACCGGTATTACCTCTCTGGGCGTGTATGTGTATACCGGTATTACCTCTCTGGGCGTGTATGTGTATACCGGTATTACCTCTCTGGGCGTGTATGTGTATACCGGTATTACCTCTCTGGGCGTGTATGTGTATACCGGTATTACCTCTCTGGGTGTGTATGTGTATACCGGTATTACCGCTCTGGGTGTGCATGTGTATATCGGTATTACCTCTCTGGGCGTATATGTGTATACCGGTATTACCTCTCTGGGCGTGTATGTGTATACCGGTATTACCGCTCTGGGTGTGTATGTGTATATCGGTATTACCTCTCTGGGCGTGTATGTGTATACCGGTATTACCGCTCTGGGTGTGTATGTGTATACCAGTATTACCTCTCTGGGCGTGTATGTGTATACCGGTATTACCTCTCTGGGCGTGTATGTGTATACCGGTATTACCTCTCTGGGCGTGTATATGTATACCGGTATTACCTCTCTGGACGTGTATGTGTATACCGGTATTACGTCTCTGGGCATGTATGTGTATACCGGTATTACGTCTCTGGGCGTGTATGTGTATACCGGTATTACCTCTCTGGGCGTGTATGTGTATACCGGTATTACCTCTCTGGGCGTGTATGTGTATTACCTTTCTGGACATAGTGACCTGTCCGGCTTAGGAGGCTGCAGGATTTCCCCGAGCAGGGAGAGAGCAGGGTTGCTGCTAGGAGGCTAGGCAACCTCCTCCATCCTGATTGGCTGCTGAGTAATGCAGCCAATCAGGAGGAGGCGTCAGGAGCCTGGGGGTGGGGCCAAGGAGAGGAGCAAACGGCATGGAGCAGAGATTGAAGACAGATGTTTGTGTCTCAAGCATGTGTGTGTCTCGAGAGCGCGTGTGTGTATGTGTGTCTCAAGCGCGTCACACCTTTCACCATTGTGTCCACTATTTTTTGATAAGCCACCTGGCAACCCTAGCCACATCTGTATTTTTATGTCCGACTCCTATTAAAACCACCCACACCTATCGTCCCTATTTCTGCTCACGTGTACGAGCTGAGGAGCGCTGCACTGCCCATCGTCTCCCATTGGCTGAAGCTCGGAACCTTGTGCTAAGTAATCCCCACGTTACAGAACATGTATCCCCGCGTTACAGATCATGTATCCCCGCGTTACAGAACATGTACCCCCGCGTTACAGAACATGTACCCCCGCGTTACAGAACATGTACCCCCGCGTTACAGAACATGTACCCCCGCGTTACAGAACATGTATCCCCGCGTTACAGAACATGTATCCCCACGTTACAGAACATGTATCCCCGCGTTACAGAACATGTACCCCCGCGTTACAGAACATGTACCCCCGCGTTACAGAACATGTACCCCCGCGTTACAGAACATGTACCCCCGCGTTACAGAACATGTATCCCCGCGTTACAGAACATGTACCCCCACGTTACAGAACATGTATCCCCGCGTTACAGAACATGTACCCCCACGTTACAGAACATGTATCCCCGCGTTACAGAACATGTACCCCCGCGTTACAGAACATGTATCCCCGCGTTACAGAACATGTATCCCCGCGTTACAGAACATGTATCCCCGCGTTACAGAACATGTATCCCCGCGTTACAGAACATGTACCCCCGCGTTACAGAACATGTATCCCCGCGTTACAGAACATGTATCCCCGCGTTACAGAACATGTACCCCCGCGTTACAGAACATGTATCCCCGCGTTACAGAACATGTATCCCCGCGTTACAGAACATGTATCCCCGCGTTACAGAACATGTATCCCCGCGTTACAGAACATGTATCCCCGCGTTACAGAACATGTATCCCCGCGTTACAGAACATGTATCCCCGCGTTACAGAACATGTATCCCCGCGTTACAGAACATGTATCCCCGCGTTACAGAACATGTATCCCCGCGTTACAGAACATGTATCCCCGCGTTACAGAACATGTATCCCCACGTTACAGAACATGTACCCCCACGTTACAGAACATGTACCCCCACGTTACAGATCATGTACCCCCACGTTACAGATCATGTACCCCCACGTTACAGAACATGTATCCCCGCGTTACAGATCATGTACCCCCACGTTACAGATCATGTACCCCCACGTTACAGATCATGTACCCCCACGTTACAGAACATGTACCCCCACGTTACAGAACATGTATCCCGCGTTACAGAACATGTATCCCCGCGTTACAGAACATGTACCCCCGCGTTACAGAACATGTATCCCCGCGTTACAGAACACGTACCCCCACGTTACAGAACACGTATCCCCGCGTTACAGAACATGTATCCCCGCGTTACAGAACATGTATCCCCGCGTTACAGAACATGTACCCCCGTGTTACAGAACATGTACCCCCGCATTACAGAACATGTATCCCCGCGTTACAGAACATGTATCCCCACGTTACAGAACATGTATCCCCACGTTACAGAACATGTACCCCCGCGTTACAGAACATGTATCCCCACGTTACAGAACATGTATCCCCGCGTTACAGAACATGTACCCCCGCGTTACAGAACATGTATCCCCGCGTTACAGAACATGTATCCCCGCGTTACAGAACATGTATCCCCGCGTTACAGAACATGTATCCCCGCGTTACAGAACATGTATCCCCGCGTTACAGAACATGTATCCCAGCGTTACAGAACATGTATCCCCGCGTTACAGAACATGTATCCCACGTTACAGAACATGTATCCCCGCGTTACAGAACATGTACCCCCACGTTACAGAACATGTACCCCCACATTACAGAACATGTACCCCCGTGTTACAGAACATGTATCCCCACGTTACAGAACATGTACCCCCACATTACAGAACATGTATCCCCGCGTTACAGAACATGTATCCCCGCGTTACAGAACATGTAACCCCGCGTTACAGAACATGTATCCCCGCGTTACAGAACATGTATCCCCACGTTACAGAACATGTACCCCCGCGTTACAGAACATGTATCCCGCGTTACAGAACATGTATCCCCACGTTACAGAACATGTACCCCCGCGTTACAGAACATGTATCCCGCGTTACAGAACATGTATCCCCACGTTACAGAACATGTATCCCCGCGTTACAGAACATGTATCCCCGCGTTACAGAACATGTATCCCCGCGTTACAGAACATGTATCCCCGCGTTACAGAACATGTATCCCCGCGTTACAGAACATGTATCCCCACGTTACAGAACATGTACCCCCACATTACAGAACATGTACCCCCGCGTTACAGAACATGTACCCCCACGTTACAGAACATGTACCCCCACATTACAGAACATGTATCCCCGCGTTACAGAACATGTATCCCCGCGTTACAGAACATGTATCCCCGCGTTACAGAACATGTATCCCCGCGTTACAGAACATGTATCCCCGCGTTACAGAACATGTATCCCCGCGTTACAGAACATGTATCCCCGCGTTACAGAACATGTATCCCCGCGTTACAGAACATGTATCCCCGCGTTACAGAACACGTATCCCCGCGTTACAGAACATGTATCCCCGCGTTACAGAACATGTACCCCCACGTTACAGAACATGTATCCCCGCGTTACAGAACATGTATCCCCGCGTTACAGAACATGTACCCCCACATTACAGAACATGTACCCCCGCGTTACAGAACATGTATCCCCGCGTTACAGAACATGTATCCCCGCGTTACAGAACATGTATCCCCGCGTTACAGAACATGTACCCCAACGTTACAGAACATGTATCCCCGCGTTACAGAACATGTATCCCGCGTTACAGAACATGTACCCCACGTTACAGAACATGTATCCCCGCGTTACAGAACATGTACCCCCACCTGTCATTTTTGTGTCTATTGGTATACACAAATAAAGTAAAAAAATTCAAGTATTGGAATGATCTTTGCATGTAATGAACTGCGGGGGGTTATGGCGCCCTCATAGGGAGGGATCACTTGCTTGTAACCTGCGGCGTCCCACAAGTAACCGGTAAAGAATCCCCGACCGCGCAGAACAGAGGACGTCACACACAGGCGTGTAGCTGCGAATCTGAAGCAGGGACTCTGCTTAACGAATACATTGTATGTGCTTGCGGACGGCGGAGGGGAGCAGTGATCCAGGAACGCGGTTAGAAATGCGTTTATTCTATTAAAATGTATGAATGAGAACTTATATCCAGACAACTGAATGAGAATATGTATTAAGGTTTAGAATTCATATGTGGCCATAAGAGATGAATTGCAGTTAAGGGTTAATGCAGAACAGATGTTGGAGGGGGCTTAGATATCACATTTCAGGCCTAGTCTGACATGAAGTGGTTAAAGTTCCTTGTTACAGGAAACCCACGTGGAGAAAGGGGGCGGAGTTAGTGATCAATAAATACAGTTGTATCTTGATCAGCTCTCTCTCTTCTTCCCGAGACCACTCTGCAAGACACAGGCTGCTTCCATGCTGCCGAAGACCGTGCGGACGCGTGTGACATCAGCCGCGCTTAGCGGGAGCGGTTTTTTTGCCATGCTTGTCGCGCCGTGAGGGGCGTGTTTAGTGGCGTCACGGAGCTAATTCGCCCTCATTGGGTGAACCGCTCACGTTGCTTTGCTGTCGCGCTGAGGAATGGGATTAAACTGATTCCTCGCGCACCGCGCACCCCCTCCTCCTGGCGCACGCGTGGTCCATGGGCGATCATTGCCTTTAGCCAGGGATTCTGGGTAATGATATGCAAATGAGCATTCGATCTGTAAGTAACACTTTGCTCGCTGAACAACAATCTTCTGAAGTATTGGAATCCCTATGAACCAGGAATCCGTGTACTTATTCTAACAAACACTGACCGGAATGACCCGAGGCGAGACGCACAAAGTATTCCGCTGACGTTCGCAATCCAGGCTCAAGTTGCCTATTTTTTGGCAAAACATTTAGCAAAAATCAGCAAGGTTTGCAAAACAAAATGATCGAGCCCGAGAAGCAGCAGGACACTTTGTACACTGTGACATTGACAAGCCGAATGTCATTACCTGTCAGACACCGCTGACCGATGGAAGAAATAAAACTGCTCCTGCTAGAGGGGTGAAGTGATAACGGCTCCTTCCCCAGCCTCCTGCTTCAGCACGGGTTCCTCTTTAACTTGCCTGGAATAGGCTACTATTGAATGATTGGATATCCACAACAACCCTGAGAAGAAAACGTACAGCCTCAAATCCACACATCCTCCCCTGAGCCCACGTTGCTTCCAGGCGTTAAACTTGTGTGCAGCTCACACGCGGGGTTTATATGCAAAGAAAGGGCAGGGGCCGTAGCAGCCACAGGAGGGTGACATCTAATAGAACGGATAGGATTAATAGGTTAAATCAAGCCGTTTATCTGAACAAGCTCCTCACCCCTACCATATGCAGCACCTATCACCTGAGATCTGACTCCAAAAGACTGCTCATGGTCCCAAGGTTCAGCAAAGTATCCGTCTGCTCCTCCTTCTCTTACCGTGCACCCCAAAACTGGAACAGTCTGCCAGAGACTCTCACAGCCGCCACCAGTTTAAGTTCTTTCAAATCTAAGGCTGTCTCACATTTTAATCTGGTCTGTAACTGTTACACACACCTGTAATATATATTATCTCTAACTGTTCATAAAATGTCTTTATATATAATGTAGAACCTCTGTTTGTTAATATAACCATGTATTGTTATTATAACTCTGTGCCCAGGACATACTTGAAAACAAGAGGCAACTCCCAATGTATTACTTCCTGGTAAAACATTTTATAAAGAAATAAAATTAAAGGTGATAAACATCTCTTTAAAAAAAAATAGCATAAATATAAGAATTTTAACAATTTTCCCAGAACTCTGCACAGCGAGACGTGGAAGTGAAACCTCAAGGTGCCCACAGACATTGGTATCCCCATCAATCATTTTCTCCGCTGCGATTTTCCATCTGCGCCAACATTCAGAAATGGTTTAAAAAGAGTCACACGCGTCTATTTCACTTTTTGAAGGTGTCCGTTAGCTCGTTTTAAGCGGACAAACACATCACTTCCATTAATTGCATGTGATCCTGTGTGGGGGCTGCCCCTGCGAGTAGAGATGGATTTTTATGTACAGTATGTGGTCAAAGGAACCCAAGACGTAACTTTTCCCAGTTCTGCTCCAACACAACTAGATTATAGTGCCTCTTCAAGTTGGGCCTCTTATTCAGGAAGCTGTGAGGCCCTTTTCCCCATGCTGGAGGAAATTCTAGGGCCATTCATTTGAATGGAACCAAACTATTCCCCAGCAAGAGGAAGATGGCTTCTTAGCATATAGATCAGATTTTCAGGATATCCCTGCTTCAGCACAGGTGGCTCAATCAAATGCTCAGTCAAGGACTAATTGAGCCACCTGTGCTGAAGCTAGGATATCCTGAAAACCTGACCTTTTTTTGGGGGGGGGGGGGCTTAGGACAGGAGAGAGCACCCCTGTATTAGAGGTTAATTCTAATACAGCAGTTCGGGCAATTTCCTACGGGCGTCTGCTTCGGTAGTTATAGAATAAGTCCCTTAGAGCCAAGGAAGGCTCACATCTAAACTGTATGGGCCAAGCACAACATGACATGTAGCTGCTTCTCTTCCCCACGTGCTTCCTGACACTGCTTTATAGAACTGTGCATGTATTGCACATTATGATACTTTTTGGAGGATTAATTACCAAAGCTGCCGATCGATTCATTCTCCCGTGATCGATTAACAAAGATTCTGCTTCCCAGGGTTCACTAAATGGCTGCCTTTCAGTTTCAAATCAATCCTTCAGTCAGTGTAACTCAGCAGCTACAATGTATCCTTGCAACATTGCCCATTGTTACAGTTTGCAGCTCAAACTGCTGGGAACATTTGCAACAAATGATCACACACATACAGGAACGTGTGGCAAAGATCTTGCACTGCTGGGGAGGTGGCTAAAACCTGCTATAGAAATCAAAGGATGCTCAGTATATTAAAATTCATTAAAATGGCATTAAGAGCTGAATGATAAAAAAAAATGCAGTAAGTATCTAATACCTCAGAACTGATTTATTTGAAGAAAAAAAAGCACGTAGGATATTGCTGGGATTGGCCCTTTAATAAACACTCAATTGGTGCAAAGAATGGGAGTTACCGCTGAAACGCGGTTCTCGTTTAGCGTGCGTTTGTGTAACTCCGGGGCGTTCTCCCGTTTCAATCCTAGCCCCGTGTTGACGATCTATTTTTGGTAGAAAGCGTCACAATGCATTAGCAGATCAGGCGATTAAATCCCTTAGGTCTCTGTTTCCCAGCACAGAGATACATGTAGCATGCGTCCCTGTCACCCCAATAAGCTGAGAGAGGTAGAGAGCAGGGTGCATCATATACAGTGACCCCGCAAAACCTGGGGGGGGATGCGTGAATGTATGGCGATTATAGGACTGTTGGGATTAAAGTGTATGACCTGGCACGGGGCTAGGAAGGGGTTAAAAAAAATAGCAGGGATGCAGGATTTGATACGTTATCGTGTCATTATAATTTAACGTGACACTAAAAGCCTGGGAGGACAGAGCAAAGTATCCGAATACTGAACATGGCCACGAAAATAGGCATCTTCAACATGCCACGGGCGCAAAGCGCCCAATAAACTACAGTGTTATCTAACCCAGGGGTGGGCCATTCCAGTCCTCATGGGCCTCCAACAGGTCAGGTTTTCAGGATATCCCAGCTTCGGCACAGGTGGCTCAATCAGTGGCTCAGTCAAAGACTGAGCCATCTGTGCTGAAACAGGGACCGATTGAGCCCCCTATGCTGAAACAGGGACCAATTGAGCCCCCTAAGCTGAAGCAAGGACTGATTGAGCCATCTGTGCTGAAGCAGGGATATCCTGAAAACCTGACCTGTTGGGGGGGCCTTAGGACAGGAGAGAGCACCCCTGTATTAGAGGTTAATTCTAATACAGCAGTTCGGGCAATTTCCTACGGGCGTCTGCTTCGGTAGTTATAGAATAAGTCCCTTAGAGCCAAGGAAGGCTCACATCTAAACTGTATGGGCCAAGCACAACATGACATGTAGCTGCTTCTCTTCCCCACGTGCTTCCTGACACTGCTTTATAGAACTGTGCATGTATTGCACATTATGATACTTTTTGGAGGATTAATTACCAAAGCTGCCGATCGATTCATTCTCCCGTGATCGATTAACAAAGATTCTGCTTCCCAGGGTTCACTAAATGGCTGCCTTTCAGTTTCAAATCAATCCTTCAGTCAGTGTAACTCAGCAGCTACAATGTATCCTTGCAACATTGCCCATTGTTACAGTTTGCAGCTCAAACTGCTGAACAAATGATCACATACATACAGCAACGTGTGGCAAAGATCTTGCACTGCTGGGGAGGTGGCTAAAACCTGCTATAGAAATCAAAGGATGCTCAGTATATTAAAATTCATTAAAATGGCATTAAGAGCTGAATGATAAAAAAAAATGCAGTAAGTATCTAATACCTCAGAACTGATTTATTTGAAGAAAAAAAAGCACGTAGGATATTGCTGGGATTGGCCCTTTAATATACACTCAATTGGTGCAAAGAATGGGAGTTACCGCTGAAACGCAGTTCTCGTTTAGCGTGCGTTTGTGTAACTCCGGGGCGTTCTCCCGTTTCAATCCTAGCCCCGTGTGGACGATCTATTTTTGGTAGAAAGCGTCACAATGCATTAGCAGATCAGGCGATTAAATCCCTTAGGTCTCTGTTTCCCAGCACAGAGATAAATGTAGCATGCGTCCCTGTCACCCCAATAAGCTGAGAGAGGGAGAGAACAGGGTGCATCATATACAGTGACCCCGCAAAACCTGGGGGGGGGGGAGATGCGTGAATGTATGGCGATTATAGGACTTTTGGGATTAAAGTGTATGACCTGACACGGGGCTAAGAAGGGGTTAAAAAAAATAGCAGGGCTGCAGGATTTGATACGTTATCGTGTCATTATAATTTAACGTGACACTAAAAGCCTGGGAGGACAGAGCAAAGTATCCGAATACTGAACATGGCCACGAAAATAAGCAGCTTCAACATGCCACGGGCGCAGAACCCCCAATTAACTACAGTGTTATCTAACCCAGGGGTGGGCAATTCCAGTCCTCATGGGCCTCCAACAGGTCAGGTTTTCAGGATATCCCAGCTTCGGCACAGGTGGCTCAATCAGTGGCTTAGTCAAAGACTGAGCCATCTGTGCTGAAGCAGGGACCGATTGAGCCACCTATGCTGAAACAGGGACCAATTGAGCCCCCTAAGCTGAAGCAAGGACTGATTGAGCCATCTGTGCTGAAGCAGGGATATCCTGAAAACCTGACCTGTTGGTGGCATTGAGAACTGGAGTTGCCCCCCCCCCCCCCCCCGGTGTAACCTCTCCTGAACGAGGGTCTGCAGTACGATGCAATTTGTTACCGTCGCCTCTCGTAGAAAAGGACCCAATGCAGGTTTTCCGGCTCTTTCCTGTGGTGACATCACAGGTTTTATTTAGCGGTTTGTTCCCGGCCCGGATCCCGCGCTGAGTGAGAATCGCGCCTCAACGCGTCCCATAAATCAGTAGTGGCAGCCGGGTAAATATGTGCTGCGCTGACAGAGGTTACACAGCAGCGTCTGCACGCGCCATCCACCCACTGATACATAGCACGATATCCACGCGGGAGCACGAAATCCACGGGAGCACGATATCCACGGGAGCACGATATCCACGGGAGCACGATATCCACGGGAGCACGATACCCACGGGAGCACGATATCCACGCGGGAGCACAATATCCACGGGAGCACAATATCCACGCGGGAGCACAATATCCACGAGGGAGCACAATATCCACGCGGGAGCACAATATCCACGGGAGCACAATATCCACGCGGGAGCACAATATCCACGGGAGCACGATATCCACGCGGGAGCACAATATCCACGGGAGCACAATATCCACGGGAGCACAATATCCACGGGAGCACAAAATCCACGAGGGAGCACAATATCCACGCGGGAGCACAATATCCACGCGGGAGCACAATATCCACGGGAGCACGATATCCACGGGAGCACAATATCCACGGGAGCACAATATCCACGGGAGCACGATATCCACGCGGGAGCACAATATCCACGGGAGCACGATATCCACGGGAGCACGATATCCACGCGGGAGCACAATATCCACGCGGGAGCACAATATCCACGGGAGCACGATATCCACGCGGGAGCACAATATCCACGAGGGAGCACAATATCCACGCGGGAGCACAATATCCACGGGAGCACGATATCCACGCGGGAGCACAATATCCACGGGAGCACGATATCCACGCGGGAGCACAATATCCACGCGGGAGCACAATATCCACGCGGGAGCACAATATCCACGGGAGCACAATATCCACGGGAGCACGATATCCACGCGGGAGCACAATATCCACGGGAGCACAATATCCACGGGAGCACGATATCCACGCGGGAGCACAATATCCACGGGAGCACAAAATCCACGAGGGAGCACAATATCCACGCGGGAGCACAATATCCACGGGAGCACGATATCCACGGGAGCACAATATCCACGGGAGCACAATATCCACTGGAGCACGATATCCACGCGGGAGCACAATATCCACGGGAGCACGATATCCACGGGAGCACGATATCCACGCGGGAGCACAATATCCACGGGAGCACAAAATCCACGAGGGAGCACAATATCCATGCGGGAGCACAATATCCACGCGGGAGCACAATATCCACGGAAGCACGATATCCACGGGAGCACAATATCCACGGGAGCACGATATCCACGCGGGAGCACAATATCCACGGGAGCACGATATCCACGGGAGCACGATATCCACGCGGGAGCACAATATCCACGCGGGAGCACAATATCCACGGGAGCACGATATCCACGCGGGAGCACAATATCCACGAGGGAGCACAATATCCACGCGGGAGCACAATATCCACGGGAGCACGATATCCACGCGGGAGCACAATATCCACGGGAGCACGATATCCACGCGGGAGCACAATATCCACGCGGGAGCACAATATCCACGGGAGCACGATATCCACGGGAGCACGATATCCACACGGGAGCACAATATCCACGGGAGCACAATATCCACGGGAGCACGATATCCACGCGGGAGCACAATATCCACGGGAGCACAAAATCCACGAGGGAGCACAATATCCACGCGGGAGCACAATATCCACGCGGGAGCACAATCTCCACGGGAGCACGATATCCACGGGAGCACGATATCCACGCGGGAGCACAATATCCACGGGAGCACAATATCCACGGGAGCACGATATCCACGCGGGAGCACAATATCCACAGGAGCACGATATCCACGGGAGCACGATATCCACGCGGGAGCACAATATCCACGGGAGCACGATATCCATGCGGGAGCACAATATCCACGGGAGCACGATATCCACGGGAGCACAATATCCACGCGGGAGCACAATATCCACGGGAGCACGATATCCACGCGGGAGCACAATATCCACGCGGGAGCACAATATCCACGGGGGCACAATATCCACGGGAGCACAATATCCACGCGGGAGCACAATATCCACGGGAGCACAATATCCAAGCGGGAGCACAATATCCACGCGGGAGCACAATACCCACGCGGGAGCACAATATCCACGCATGAGCACAATATCCACGCATGAGCACAATATCCACGGAGCACAATATCCACGCGGGAGCACAATATCCACGGGAGCACAATATCCACGGGAGCACGATATCCACGCGGGAGCACAATACCCACGCGGGAGCACAATATCCACGCGGGAGCACAATACCCACGCGGGAGCACAATATCCACGGGAGCACAATACCCACGAGGGAGCACAATATCCACGGGAGCACAATATCCACGCGGGAGCACAATACCCACGCGGGAGCACAATATCCACGGGAGCACAATACCCACGCGGGAGCACAATATCCACGGGAGCACAATATCCACGAGGGAGCACAATATCCACGGGAGCACAATATCCACGGGAGCACAATATCCACGCGGGAGCACAATATCCACGGGAGCACAATATCCACGGGAGCACAATATCCACGCGGGAGCACAATATCCACGGGAGCACAATATCCACGCGGGAGCACAATATCCACGGGAGCACAATATCCACGGGAGCACAATATCCACGGGAGCACAATATCCACGGGAGCACAATATCCACGCGGGAGCACAATATCCACGGGAGCACAATATCCACGGGAGCACAATATCCACGTGGGAGCACGATATCCACGGGAGCACGATATCCACGCGGGAGCACAATATCCACGCGGGAGCACAATATCCACGGGAGCACAATACCCACGCGGGAGCACAATATCCACGCGGGAGCACAATATCCACGCGGGAGCACAATATCCACGTGGGAGCACGATATCCACGGGAGCACGATATCCACGCGGGAGCACAATATCCACGCGGGAGCACAATATCCACGGGAGCACAAAATCCACGAGGGAGCACAATATCCACGCGGGAGCACAATATCCACGCGGGAGCACAATATCCACGGGAGCACGATATCCACGGGAGCACGATATCCACGCGGGAGCACAATATCCACGCGGGAGCACAATATCCACGCGGGAGCACAATATCCACGGGAGCACGATATCCACGCGGGAGCACAATATCCACGGGAGCACGATATCCACGGGAGCACAATATCCACGCGGGAGCACAATATCCACGGGAGCACGATATCCACGCGGGAGCACAATATCCACGCGGGAGCACAATATCCACGGGAGCACAATATCCACGGGAGCACAATATCCACGCGGGAGCACAATATCCACGGGAGCACAATATCCACGCGGGAGCACAATATCCACGGGAGCACAATACCCACGCGGGAGCACAATATCCACGGGAGCACAATATCCACGCGGGAGCACAATATCCACGGGAGCACAATATCCACGCGGGAGCACAATATCCACGCATGAGCACAATATCCACGCATGAGCACAATATCCACGCGGGAGCACAATATCCACGCGGGAGCACAATATCCACGGGAGCACAATATCCACGGGAGCACGATATCCACGCGGGAGCACAATACCCACGCAGGAGCACAATATCCACGCGGGAGCACAATACCCACGCGGGAGCACAATATCCACGGGAGCACAATACCCACGCGGGAGCACAATATCCACGAGGGAGCACAATATCCACGGGAGCACAATATCTACGGGAGCACAATATCCACGCGGGAGCACAATATCCACGGGAGCACAATATCCACGCGGGAGCACAATATCCACGCGGGAGCACAATATCCACGGGAGCACAATATCCACGGGAGCACAATATCCACGGGAGCACAATATCCACGCATGAGCACAATATCCACGCATGAGCACAATATCCACGGGAGCACAATATCAACGCGGGAGCACAATATCCACGGGAGCACAATACCCACGCGGGAGCACAATATCCACGGGAGCACAATATCCAAGAGGGAGCACAATATCCACGCGGGAGCACAATATCCACGCGGGAGCACAATATCCACGCGGGAGCACAATATCCACGGGAGCACAATATCCACGCGGGAGCACAATATCCACGCATGAGCACAATATCCACGCGGGAGCACAATATCCACGAGGGAGCACAATATCCACGCGGGAGCACAATACCCACGCGGGAGCACAATATCCACGGGAGCACAATACCCACGCGGGAGCACAATATCCACGGGAGCACAATATCCACGAGGGAGCACAATATCCACGGGAGCACAATATCCACGGGAGCACAATATCCACGCGGGAGCACAATATCCACGGGAGCACAATATCCACGGGAGAGCACAATATCCACGTGGGAGCACAATATCCACGGGAGCACAATATCCACGGGAGCACAATATCCACGCGGGAGCACAATATCCACGGGAGAGCACAATATCCACGTGGGAGCACAATATCCACGGGAGCACAATATCCACGGGAGCACAATATCCACGCGGGAGCACAATATCCACGGGAGAGCACAATATCCACGTGGGAGCACAATATCCACGGGAGCACAATATCCACGGGAGCACAATATCCACGCGGGAGCACAATATCCACGCGGGAGCACAATATCCACGGGAGCACGATATCCACGGGAGCACGATATCCACGCGGGAGCACAATATCCACGCGGGAGCACAATATCCACGCGGGAGCACAATATCCACAGGAGCACGATATCCACGCGGGAGCACAATATCCACGGGAGCACGATATCCACGGGAGCACAATATCCACGCGGGAGCACAATATCCACGGGAGCACAATATCCACGGGAGCACAATATCCACACGGGAGCACAATATCCACGGGAGCACAATATCCACGCGGGAGCACAATATCCACGTGGGAGCACAATATCCACGCGGGAGCACAATACCCACGCGGGAGCACAATATCCACTCATGAGCACAATATCCACGCATGAGCACAATATCCACGGAGCACAATATCCACGCGGGAGCACAATATCCACGCGGGAGCACAATACCCACGCGGGAGCACAATATCCACGGGAGCACAATACCCACGCGGGAGCACAATATCCACGGGAGCACAATATCCACGAGGGAGCACAATATCCACGGGAGCACAATATCCACGGGAGCACAATATCCACGCGGGAGCACAATATCCACGGGAGCACAATATCCACGGGAGAGCACAATATCCACGGGAGCACAATATCCACGGGAGCACAATATCCACGCGGGAGCACAATATCCACGGGAGAGCACAATATCCACGTGGGAGCACAATATCCACGGGAGCACAATATCCACGGAGCACAATATCCACGCGGGAGCACAATATCCACGGGAGAGCACAATATCCACGTGGGAGCACAATATCCACGGGAGCACAATATCCACGGGAGCACAATATCCACGCGGGAGCACAATACCCACGGGAGCACAATATCCACGCGGGAGCACGATATCCACGGGAGCACAATATCCACGCGGGAGCACGATATCCACGGGAGCACAATACCCACGCGGGAGCACAATATCCACGCGGGAGCAAAATATCCACGGGAGCACGATATCCACGGGAGCACGATATCCACGCGGGAGCACAATATCCACGCGGGAGCACAATATCCACGCGGGAGCACAATATCCACAGGAGCACGATATCCACGCGGGAGCACAATATCCACGCGGGAGCACAATATCCACGGGAGCACGATATCCACGCGGGAGCACAATATCCACGCGGGAGCACAATATCCACGGGAGCACAATATCCACGGGAGCACAATATCCACGCGGGAGCACAATATCCACTCATGAGCACAATATCCACGGGAGCACAATATCCACGCGGGAGCACAATATCCACGCGGGAGCACAATACCCACGCGGGAGCACAATATCCACGCATGAGCACAATATCCACGGAGCACAATATCCACGCATGAGCACAATATCCACGGAGCACAATATCCACGCGGGAGCACAATATCCACGGGAGCACAATATCCACGGGAGCACGATATCCACGCGGGAGCACAATACCCACGCGGGAGCACAATATCCACGCGGGAGCACAATACCCACGCGGGAGCACAATATCCACGGGAGCACAATACCCACGCGGGAGCACAATATCCACGGGAGCACAATATCCACGAGGGAGCACAATATCCACGGGAGCACAATATCCACGGGAGCACAATATCCACGCGGGAGCACAATACCCACGCGGGAGCACAATATCCACGCATGAGCACAATATCCACGCATGAGCACAATACCCACGCGGGAGCACAATATCCACGAGGGAGCACAATATCCACGGGAGCACAATATCCACGGGAGCACAATATCCACGCGGGAGCACAATACCCACGCGGGAGCACAATATCCACGCATGAGCACAATATCCACGCATGAGCACAATATCCACGGGAGCAAAATATCCACGCGGGAGCACAATACCCACGCGGGAGCACAATATCCACGGGAGCACAATATCCACGGGAGCACAATATCCACGGGAGCACAATATCCACGGGAGTACAATATCCATGCGGGAGCACAATATCCACGGGAGCACAATATCCACGGGAGCACAATATCCACGCGGGAGCACAATACCCACGGGAGCACAATATCCACGCGGGAGCACGATATCCACGGGAGCACAATATCCACGCGGGAGCACGATATCCACGGGAGCACAATACCCACGCGGGAGCACAATATCCACGCGGGAGCACAATATCCACGCGGGAGCACAATATCCACGCGGGAGCACAATATCCACGGGAGCACAATATCCACGGGAACACAATATCCACGGGAGCACAATATCCACGGAAGCACAATACCCACGCGGGAGCACAATATCCACGGGAGCACAATATCCACGGGAACACAATATCCACGGGAGCACAATATCCACGGAAGCACAATACCCACGCGGGAGCACAATATCCACGCGGGAGCACAATATCCACGGGGGAGCACAATATCCACGCGGGAGCACAATATCCACGGGGGAGCACAATATCCACGGGAGCACGATACCCACGCGGGAGCACAATATCCACGCGGGAGCACAATACCCACACGGGAGCACAATATCCACGGGAGCACAATATCCACGGGAGCACAATATCCACGGGAGCACAATATCCACGGGAGCACAATACCCACACGGGAGCACAATATCCACGGGAGCACAATACCCACACGGGAGCACAATATCCACGGGAGCACGATACCCACGCGGGAGCACAATACCCACGCGGGAGCACAATATCCACGGGAGCACAATATCCACGCGGGAGCACAATATCCGCGGGAGCACAATATCCACGGGAGCACAATATCCACGGGAGCACAATATCCACGCGGGAGCACAATATCCACGCGAGAGCACAATATCCACGGGAGCACAATATCCACGGGAGCACAATACCCACGCGGGAGCACAATATCCACGGGGGAGCACAATATCCACGGGGGAGCACAATATCCACGGGAGCACGATATCCACGCAGGAGCACAATATCCACGGGAGCACGATATCCACGGGAGCACAATACCCACACGGGAGCACAATATCCACGCGGGAGCACAATTCCCACGCGGGAGCACAATATCCACGGGAGCACAATATCCACGGGAGCACAATATCCACGGGAGCACAATATCCACGGGAGCACAATATCCACGGGAGCACAATATCCACGGGAGCACAATACCAACGGGGGAGCACAATATCCACGGGAGCACGATATCCACGCGGGAGCACAATATCCACGGGGGAGCACAATATCCACGGGAGCACAATATCCACGGGAGCACAATATCCACGCGGGAGCACAATATCCACGGGGGAGCACAATATCCACGGGAGCACGATACCCACGCGGGAGCACAATATCCACGCGGGAGCACAATAACCACACGGGAGCACAATATCCACGGGAGCACAATATCCACGCGGGAGCACAATACCCAAGCGGGAGCACAATACCCACGCGGGAGCACAATATCCACGCGGGAGCACAATATCCACGCGGGAGCACAATATCCACGGGAGCACAATATCCACGCGGAAGCACAATATCCACGGGAGCACAATATCCACGCGGGAGCACAATATCCACGGGAGCACAATATCCACGGGAGCACAATATCCACGGGAGCACAATATCCACGCAGGAGCACAATATCCACGGGAGCACAATATCCACGGGAGCACAATATCCACGGGAGCACAATACCCACGCGGGAGCACAATATCCACGCGGGAGCACAATATCCACGCGGGAGCACAATATCCACGGGAGCACAATATCCACACGGAAGCACAATATCCACGGGAGCACAATATCCACGCGGGAGCACAATATCCACGGGAGCACAATATCCACGGGAGCACAATATCCACGGGGGAGCACAATATCCACGGGAGCACAATATCCACGAGGGAGCACAATATCCACGCGGGAGCACAATATCCACGGGAGCATAATATCCACGCGGGAGCACAATATCCACGCGGGAGCACAATATCCACGCGGGAGCACAATATCCACGGGAGCACAATATCCACGCGGGAGCACAATATCCACGCGGGAGCACAATATCCACGCGGGAGCACAATATCCACGGGAGCATAATATCCACGCGGGAGCACAATATCCACGCGGGAGCACAATATCCACGCGGGAGCACAATACCCACGCGGGAGCACAATACCCACGCGGGAGCACAATAGCCACGCGGGAGCACAATATCCACGCGGGAGCACAATATCCGCGGGAGCACAATATCCACGGGAGCACAATATCCACGGGAGCACAATATCCACGCGGGAGCACAATATCCACGCGGGAGCACAATATCCACGGGAGCACAATATCCACGGGAGCACAATATCCACGGGAGCACAATACCCACGCGGGAGCAAAATATCCACGGGGGAGCACAATATCCACGGGGGAGCACAATATCCACGGGAGCATGATATCCACGGGAGCACAATACCCACGCGGGAGCACAATATCCACGGGGGAGCACAATATAAATGCGGGAGCACAATATCCACGGGGGAGCACAATATCCACGGGGGAGCACAATATCCACGCGGGAGCACAATATCCACGCGGGAGCACAATATCCACGGGGGAGCACAATATCCACGGGAGCACAATACCCACGCGGGAGCACAATATCCACGCGGGAGCACAATACCCACGGGAGCACAATATCCACGCGGGAGCACAATACCCACGGGAGCACAATATCCACGGGAGCACAATATCCACGGGAGCACAATATCCACGGGAGCACAATACCCACGCGGGAGCACAATATCCACGGGAGCATGATATCCACGGGAGCACAATACCCACGCGGGAGCACAATATCCACGGGGGAGCACAATATAAATGCGGGAGCACAATATCCACGGGGGAGCACAATATCCACGGGGGAGCACAATATCCACGCGGGAGCACAATATCCACGCGGGAGCACAATATCCACGGGGGAGCACAATATCCACGGGAGCACAATACCCACGCGGGAGCACAATATCCACGCGGGAGCACAATACCCACGGGAGCACAATATCCACGCGGGAGCACAATACCCACGGGAGCACAATATCCACGGGAGCACAATATCCACGGGAGCACAATATCCACGCGGGAGCACGATATCCACACGGGGGCACAATACCCACGCGGGAGCACAATACCCACGCGGGGGCACAATATCCACGCGGGAGCACAATACCCACGCGGGAGCACAATATCCACGCGGGAGCACAATACCCACGCGGGAGCACAATATCCACGGGAGCACAATATCCACGGGAGCACAATATCCACGCGGGAGCACAATATCCACGCGGGAGCACAATATCCACGCGGGAGCACAATATCCACGGGAGCACAATATCCACGGGGGAGCACAATATCCACGCGGGAGCCCAATATCCACGCGGGAGCACAATACCCACGGGAGCACAATACCCACGGGAGCCCAATATCCACGCGGGAGCACAATATCCACGCGGGAGCACAATATCCACGGGAGCACAATATCCACGCGGGAGCACGATATCCACGGGAGCACAATATCCACGGGAGCACAATACCCACGGGAGCCCAATACCCACGCGGGAGCACAATAGCCACGCGGAAGCACAATACCCACGGGAGCCCAATATCCACGCGGGAGCACAATATCCACGCGGGAGCACAATATATACACGCGGGAGCACAATATCCACGGGAGCACAATATCCACGCGGGAGCACGATATCCACGCGGGAGCACGATATCCACGGGGGAGCACAATATCCACGGGAGCACAATATCCACGCGGGAGCACAATATCCACGGGGGAGCACAATACCCACGCGGGAGCACAATATCCACGGGAGCACGATACCCACGCGGGAGCACAATATCCACGCGGGAGCACAATACCCACGGGAGCACAATATCCACGGGAGCACAATATCCACGGGAGCACAATATCCACGCGGGAGCACAATATCCACGCGGGAGCACAATATCCACGGGAGGACGATATCCACACGGGGGCACAATACCCACGCGGGAGCACAATACCCACGCGGGAGCACAATATCCACGCGGGAGCACAATATCCACGGGAGCACGATATCCACACGGGGGCACAATACCCACGCGGGAGCACAATATCCACGGGAGCACAATATCCACGCGGGAGCACAATATCCACGCGGGAGCACAATATCCACGGGAGCACAATATCCACGGGGGAGCACAATATCCACGCGGGAGCACAATATCCACGCGGGAGCACAATACCCACGGGAGCCCAATATCCACGCGGGAGCACAATATCCACGGGAGCACAATACCCACGGGAGCCCAATATCCACGCGGGAGCACAATACCCACGGGAGCACAATATCCACGGGAGCACAATATCCACGGGAGCACAATATCCACGCGGGAGCACAATATCCACGGGAGCACAATATCCACGGGGGAGCACAATATCCACGCGGGAGCACAATATCCACGCGGGAGCACAATACCCACGGGAGCCCAATATCCACGCGGGAGCACAATATCCACGGGAGCACAATACCCACGGGAGCCCAATATCCACGCGGGAGCACAATATCCACGCGGGAGCACAATACCCACGCTGAGCACAATATCCACGCGGGAGCACAATATCCACGCGGGAGCACAATACCCACGGGAGCCCAATATCCACGCGGGAGCACAATATCCACGGGAGCACAATACCCACGGGAGCCCAATATCCACGCGGGAGCACAATATCCACGCGGGAGCACAATATCCACGGGAGCACAATATCCACGGGAGCACAATATCCACACGGGAGCACGATATCCACGGGAGCACAATATCCACGCGGGAGCACAATATCCACACGGGAGCACAATATCCACGTGGGAGCACAATACCCACGCTGAGCACAATATCCACGGGAGCACAATATCCACGCGGGAGCACAATACCCACGGGAGCACAATATCCACGGGAGCACAATATCCACGCGGGAGCACAATATCCACGCGGGAGCACAATACCCACGCGGGAGCACAATACCCACGCTGAGCACAATATCCACGGGAGCACAATATCCACGCGGGAGCACGATATCCCAGCGGGAGCACAATATCCACGGTAGCACAATACCCACGCGGGAGCACAATACCCACGCGTGAGCACAATACCCACGCGGGAGCACAATATCTACGCGGGAGCACAATATCCACGCGGGAGCACAATATCCACGCGTGAGCACAATACCCACGCGGGAGCACAATATCTACGCGGGAGCACAATATCCACGCGGGAGCACAATATCCACGCGGGAGCACAATATCCACGCGGGAGCCCATATCCACGCGGGAGCACAATATCCACGCGAGAGCACAATATCCACTCGGGAGCACAATATCCACGCGCCAGAAGTGTCACCTGTATTGTGTGTTTGTGTAAGCTCAGTGTGCAGTGCTGAAAAGATACGATTATACAACTTAGACCAAAGAGTTTGTGAACACAATTTTACAAATGTGGGCAGTTTTGAACTAATATAATCCGCTTTCCAGACCTGTGACAAAGACACTAACAAGAAAGGGGCCCCTGCTCAGATATTACAGGTACAGTTACAGGTAAGGGGTCCCTGCTCAGATATTACAGGTACAGTTACAGGTGAGGGGTCCCTGCTCAGATATTACAGGTACAGTTACAGGTGAGGGGTCCCTGCTCAGATATTACAGGTACAGTTACAGGTGAGGGGTCCCTGCTCAGATATTACAGGTACAGTTACAGGTGAGGGGCCCCTGCTCAGATATTACAGGTACAGTTACAGGTGAGGGGTCCCTGCTCAGATATTACAGGTACAGTTACAGGTGAGGGGTCCCTGCTCAGATATTACAGGTACAGTTACAGGTGAGGAGCCCCTGGCTCAGATATTACAGGTACAGTTACAGGTGAGTGGCCCCTGGCTCAGATATTACAGGTACAGTTACAGGTGAGGGGTCCCTGCTCAGAAATTACAGGTACAGTTACAGGTGAGGGGTCCCTGCTCAGATATTACAGGTACAGTTACAGGTGAGGGGTCCCTGCTCAGATATTACAGGTACAGTTACAGGTGAGGGGTCCCTGCTCAGATATTACAGGTACAGTTTCAGGTGAGGGGTCCCTGCTCAGATATTACAGGTACAGTTACAGGTGAGGGGTCCCTGCTCAGATATTACAGGTACAGGTGAGGGGTCCCTGCTCAGATATTACAGGTACAGTTACAGGTGAGGGGTCCCTGCTCAGATATTACAGGTACAGTTACAGGTGAGGGGTCCCTGCTCAGATATTACAGGTACAGTTACAGGTGAGGGGTCCCTGCTCAGATATTACAGGTACAGTTACAGGTGAGGGGTCCCTGCTCAGATATTACAGGTACAGTTACAGGTGAGGGGTCCCTGGCTCAGATATTACAGGTACAGTTACAGGTGAGGGGTCCCTGCTCAGATATTACAGGTACAGTTACAGGTGAGGGGTCCCTGCTCAGATATTACAGGTACAGTTACAGGTGAGGGTCCCTGCTCAGATATTACAGGTACAGTTACAGGTGAAGGGTCCCTGCTCAGATATTACAGGTACAGTTACAGGTGAGGGGTCCCTGGCTCAGATATTACAGGTACAGTTACAGGTGAGGGGTCCCTGCTCAGATATTACAGGTACAGTTACAGGTGAGGGGTCCCTGCTCAGATATTACAGGTACAGTTACAGGTGAGGGGTCCCTGTACAGATATTACAGGTACAGTTACAGGTGAGGGGTCCCTGCTCAGATATTAGAGGTACAGTTACAGGTGAGGGGTCCCTGCTCAGATATTACAGGTACAGTTACAGGTGAGGGGTCCCTGCTCAGATATTACAGGTACAGTTACAGGTGAGGGGCCCCTGCTCAGATATTCCAGGTACAGTTACAGGTGAGGGGTCCCTGCTCAGATATTACAGATACAGTTACAGGTGAGGGGTCCCTGCTCAGATATTACAGATACAGTTACAGGTGAGGGGTCCCTGGCTCAGATATTACAGGTACAGTTACAGGTGAGGGGTCCCTGCTCAGATATTACAGGTACAGTTACAGGTGAGGGGTCCCTGCTCAGATATTACAGGTACAGGTGAGGGGTCCCTGCTCAGATATTACAGGTACAGTTACAGGTGAGGGGTCCCTGCTCAGATATTACAGGTACAGTTACAGGTGAGGGGTCCCTGCTCAGATATTACAGGTACAGTTACAGGTGAGGGGTCCCTGCTCAGATATTACAGGTACAGTTACAGGTGAGGGGTCCCTGTACAGATATTACAGGTACAGTTACAGGTGAGGGGTCCCTGCTCAGATATTACAGGTACAGTTACTGGTGAGGGGTCCCTGCTCAGATATTACAGGTACAGGTACAGGTGAGGGGTCCCTGCTCAGATATTACAGGTACAGTTACAGGTGAGGGGTCCCTGCTCAGATATTACAGGTACAGTTACAGGTGAGGGGTCCCTGCTCAGATATTACAGGTACAGTTACAGGTGAGGGGTCCCTGCTCAGATATTACAGGTACAGTTACAGGTGAAAGGCCCCTGCTCAGATATTACAGGTACAGTTACTGGTGAGGGGTCCCTGCTCAGATATTACAGGTACAGTTACAGGTGAGGGGCCCCTGCTCAGATATTACAGGTACAGTTACAGGTGAGGGGTCCCTGCTCAGATATTACAGGTACAGTTACAGGTGAGGGGTCCTTGCTCAGATATTACAGGTACAGTTACAGGTGAGGGGTCCCTGTACAGATACATCAGTACAGACAGCTACAGACGAGGGTCCCAGCTCAGATATTACAGGTACGGACTGGTATGGTTTAACGTGGCACTTAGCTGCGATTTTGTCTCACTTGCATAAGCATGCGGTATACAGAGTGGCTATATACAGCAATACTAGGATACGATGCATTGATACAACCCCAAGGTAACATCAGCCTCTTTGTGTAGTGCCCAACGTATCAGCCATCAGAACAAGTTACAAACATGTGACACGGACGCAACACGACAGCATAGCAAATAATTGATGTGGATACTTTGCTCTAATGATACATTCGCCCTGTGCTGGATATATGTGGGCACTTCCTCTGCCCGCCGGGCTGGATATATGTGGGCACTTCCTCTGCCCGCCGGGCTGGATATATGTGGGCACTTCCTCTGCCCGCCGGGCTGGATATATGTGGGCACTTCCTCTGCCCGCCGGGCTGGATATATGTGGGCACTTCCTCTGCCCGCCGGGCTGGATATATGTGGGCAATTCCTCTGCCCGCCGGGCTGGATATATGTGGGCACTTCCTCTGCCCGCCGGGCTGGATATATGTGGGCAATTCCTCTGCCCGCCGGGCTGGATATATGTGGGCACTTCCTCTGCCCGCCGGGCTGGATATATGTGGGCACTTCCTCTGCCCGCCGGGCTGGATATATGTGGGCACTTCCTCTGCCCGCCGGGCTGGATATATGTGGGCACTTCCTCTGCCCGCCGGGCTGGACTGTGATTCATTGTACCGAGTTCTTATCGCTGGGAGACCTGCTTCTCTAACAGGCACACCTCAGCCTTCCGCCTGTCCTGATTAATACTCTGACCAGCACACGTTCTGTAGCTCCCACTATGTTTTGCTCTACGAAGGAGGCCGGAGATCCCTTGCTTCCCGAGATAGTCCCCCCGAGAAGGAGCGGCCGGGAGCATCCCCGGCTGCGTAAACAATATGGAGGTTTAAATCTCCCGGGGCACGGGAGCCAATAGGGGGCTGCGTCGGATAATGTTGGTTCCCCTGCCGCGGGAGATTTAAAAGCAATATCTGGGGAAGCAGGGGGTCAAAATGGGAACAGGCGCTTCAAACGGGAAATGGGCATTAGGAAAAGCAGTCCCTGTCCCAAAGAGCTTACAATCTAAGTGGTAGGTAGGAAGAATGTAGAGAGGCAGTAGAAAGATGTTCTGGTAAGTGCGTCTGCAGGGGCCAAAGGTCGATGTATGAGGTGTATAGTATCAGCCACGGAGCTACTCATATGCTTCGTTAAGGAGGCGTGTTTTAAGAAAGTTCTTAAAGGTGGATAGAGAGGGTGCTAGTCGGATATTAAGGGGAATGGCATTCCAGAGGTGTGGGGCAGTGAGTGAGAAAGGTTTAAGGTGGGAGAGGGCTTTAGATACAAAGGGGGTAGAGAGAAGACATCCTTGAGCAGAACGCAAGAGTTGGGATGGTGCATAGCGAGATATTAGGGTGAGATGTAAGGAGGAGCAGAGCAGGTATAGTGGGACATTAGGGTGAGATGAATGGAGGGGCAGAGGAGGGTATAGTGATATATTAGGGTGAGATGTAAGGAGGGGCAGAGGAGTGTATAGTGATATATTAGGGTGAGATGTAAGGAGGGGCAGAGCAGGTATAGTGGGACATTAGGGTGAGATGAATGGAGGGGCAGAGGAGGGTATAGTGATATATTAGGGTGAGATGTAAGGAGGGGCAGAGGAGTGTATAGTGATATATTAGGGTGAGATGTAAGGAGGGGCAGAGCAGGTATAGTGGGACATTAGGGTGAGATGAATGGAGGGGCAGAGGAGGGTATAGTGATATATTAGGGTGAGATATAAGGAGGGGCAGAGGAGTGTATACTGAGAGATTACAGCTGAGATGTAAGGCGGGGCAGAGGAGGATATAGTGAGATATTAGGGTGAGATGTAAGATGGGGCAGAGGGGTGTATAGTGAGATATTAGGGTGAGATGTAAGAAGAGATGGAGGAGGGTATAGTGAGAGATTAGGGTGAGATGTAAGAAGGGACAGAGGAGGGTATAGTGAGATATTAGGGTGAGATGTTAGGAGGGGCAGAGGAGTGCATAGTGAGATATTAGGGTGAGATGTAAGAAGGGACAGAGGAGGGTATAGTGAGATATTAGGGTGAGATGTAAGGAGGGGAAGAGGATGGTACAGTAAGATATTAGGGTGAGATTTAAGATGGGGCAGAGCAGGGTATAGTGAGATATTAGGGTGAGATGTAAGGAGCGGCAGTGGAGGGTACAGTAAGATATTAGGGTGAGATATAAGGAGCGGCAGTGGAGTGTATAGTGAGATATTAGGGTGAGATATAAGGAGAGGCAGGGGAGTTTATAGTGAGATATTAGGGTGAGATGTAAGGAGGGGCAGAGGAGGGTACAGTGAGATATTAGGGTGAGATATAAGGAGCGGCAGGGGAGTGTATAGTGAGATATTAGGGTGAGATGTATTCATATTCTATTCATATTTCGCCATCTCTCCTTACTTCACCACTTCTCAGTTCACATGAACTCCTCTCTTACCTGCGCCCTCTGTCACCACACAGTTATGCCGCCTGCACTAAAACACACCCCTACAAATCATCCTCACACATTCTCTTTCTGTCCATGCTTCTCCTCCTTGCTTCTGGGGATATCTCTCCCAATCCTGGTCCCTGCCTTATTTCTACTTGCTCTCGTCCTCGCCTTCCACATGCAACTTCTACTCCTTCTGGTGTAAACCCCTCCAACCTCATACCCATCCCCTGCCACCCTCCCTCCTCTCTCCCTTTCTCCTGTGCCCTTTGGAATGCTCGCTCCCTCTCTAACAAGTTCCTCTCTGTGCATGACTTCTTTCTCTCTCACTCCCTGCTTCTCTTTGCTATAACTGAGACCTGGCTCACTCAGTCTGACTCTGCTCTGGAAGCTGCCCTCTCCTACGGTGGCCTTTCCTTCTCCCACACTCCACGCCCTGGTGGCAGGGGTGGAGGCGTGGGGCTCCTGCTCTCCTCTCTCTGCCGTTACAGAACAGTTTCTATTCCCCCCTCTCTTGCTTTTCCCTCCTTCGAGGCTCACACAGTCCAGATTTTCTCTCCTCTCCCGGTCCATGTGGCGGTCATCTATCGCCCACCTACCTCTACTCATCCCCCTTCTGCCTTTCTCTCTCACTTTGAATCCTGGCTCTCTTTCTTTCTCTCCTCAGACTCCCCTGTTCTTCTCCTTGGGGACTTCAACTGCCACATTGATGACCCCTCTCTCCCTTGGGCTTCCCGCTTTCTTTCTCTAACCTCTTCTTTTGGCCTTCAACAGTGGACTGCAGCCAGCACCCACAAGGATGGCCACTACTTAGACCTGGTTTTCACTAAAAACTTCTCTCTCTCCGACTTCTCCATTTCCCCTTTTCCTCTCTCCGACCATCACCTCATCTCATTTTCTCTCTCTCGCTTCTCTCCATCTCCATCTCGCCCTCGTTTTTGCAGAAACCTGCGCTCTATTAACCTACCAGCTCTTGATTCCACTTTACGCTCCTCCCTCTCCTCTCTCAGTTCTGCTTCAGACCCTGAAAACCTGGTCAGGAACTACAACTCTGCCTTATCTTCCTCTCTTGATCTTCATGCCCCACTTTCTCTTTGCCGTCCTCGCCCTTCTAACCCCAGACCCTGGCTAAACTCCCACACACGCATGCTGCGTTCCTCCACTCGTTCCTCTGAACGCCTCTGGAGGAAATCTCATACGCTCGCAGACTTCATTCACTACAAATTTATGCTATCCTGTTTCAACTCTGCCCTCTTTCAGGCTAAACAACCCTACTTTTCATCACTAATCAACACACACAAGTCTAACCCACGCCGTCTCTTTTCTGTCTTTGACTCTCTACTCAGACCACCCTCAGCTGCCTCCTCTTCTTCCTCCATCTCACCTCAGGAGTTTGCTGACTTTTTTAAGAAAAAGGTGGAGTCCATACGGCAGAACATCCCATCTGTTGCCTCCTCCCATCCCACAATGCTTCCCAACTCTCCTCCTGTCTTTCTTGACTCTTTTTCTGCTATCTCGGAGGAGGATGTATCACTGCTGATCTCCTCTTCTCCCTCTACCACTTGCCCTCTTGATCCCATTCCCTCCCATCTCCTAAAACCTCTTGCTCCTTCTATAATCCCTATGCTCACACAGATCTTTAACTCTTCCCTCTACTCTGGTACCTTTCCTTCATCCTTCAAGCATGCAACCGTTATACCATTACTCAAAAACAGCAAGCTTGACCCTACCTGTCCTTCTAACTATCGACCTGTCTCCCTCCTGCCTTTTGCCTCCAAACTCCTTGAACGTCTTGTATTCTCTCGATTGCTACACTTTCTCAACACCTATTCTGTACTAGACCCTCTACAATCTGGCTTCCGCACTGCTCACTCTACTGAAACAGCCCTCACTAAAATAACTGACGACATCCATGCTGCCAAAGACAGAGGTCATTACACTCTGCTCATATTACTCGACCTCTCTGTAGCATTCGACACCGTGGACCACCCTCTTCTCCTTCACATTCTCCATACTCTTGGTATTCGGAACAAAGCTTTATCCTGGATCTCCTCTTACCTCTCCCATCGTACCTTCAGTGTCTCTTTTGCTAACACCTCCTCCTCCTCTATTGATCTCTCTGTGGGGGTACCCTAGGGCTCTGTCCTGGGACCCCTTCTCTTTTCTCTCTACACACTCTCTCTAGGTGACCTAATCACATCTTTTGGGTTTAAATATCACCTCTATGCTGACGACACACAAATTTACCTTTCAACCCCTGACCTTACACCTGCTATACAGACCAAAGTTTCTGAATGCCTCTCTGGAATATCATCCTGGATGGCCATCCGCCGACTGAAACTTAACATGGCAAAAACAGAGCTCCTTATACTACCTCCCAAACCTGGCCCTACTACATCCTTCCACATTGCTATTGGAAATACGATCATTCACCCAGTAGCCCAAGCATGCTGCCTAGGGGTCACACTTGATTCCTCTCTCTCATTCTCATCTCATATTCAAAACGTTTCTAAAACTTGTCGCTTTTTCCTCCGCAATATCACAAAGATACGCCCTTTCCTCTGTTACTCAACTGCTAAAACTCTGACTCAGGCCCTCATTCTCTCACATCTCGATTACTGCAACCTCCTGCTGTCCGGCCTTCCTACCTCTCACCTGTCTCCCCTACAATCTATCCTAAACACTGCTGCCAGAATCACTCTACTCTTTCCTAAATCTGTCTCAGCGTCTCCCCTGCTGAAATCCCTCTCCTGGCTTCCGATTAAATCGCGTATCTCACACTCAATTCTACTGCTCACTTTTAAAGCTTTACATTCTTCTGCCCCTCATTACATCTCAGCCCTAATTTCTCGCTATGCACCATCACGACTCTTGCGTTCTTCTCAAGGATGTCTTCTTTCTACCCCCTTTGTATCTAAAGCTCTCTCCCACCTTAAACCTTTCTCACTTTCTGCCCCACACCTCTGGAATGCCCTTCCCCTCAATTCCCGACTAGCCCCCTCGCTATCCACCTTTAAGACCCACCTTAAGACACATCTGCTTAAAGAAGCATATGAGTAGCACTGGATAATCATGGACACATGACACAAAGCTTGGCCCCCTGCAGACGCACTTACAGTACTAGTATTCCCTCCTACTGTCTCTGTACGTTCTCCCTACCTACCAATTAGATTGTAAGCTCCTCGGAGCAGGGACTCCTTCCTTAATGTTACTTTTACAGTATGTCTGAAGCACTTATTCCCATGATCTGTTATTTATATTTGTTATTTATATGACATGTATTACTACTGTGAAGCGCTATGTACATTTTATGGCGCTATACAAATAAAGACATACATACATACATACATGTAAGGAGGGGAAGAGGATGGTACAGTAAGATATTAGGGTGAGATTTAAGATGGGGCAGAGCAGGGTATAGTGAGATATTAGGGTGAGATGTAAGGAGGGGCAGAGGAGGGTAACGTGAGATATTAGGGTGAGATATAAGGAGGGGGGCAGAGGAGTGTATAGTGAGATATTAGGGTGAGATGTAAGGAGGGGCAGTGGAGGGTACAGTGAGATATTAGGGTGAGATATAAGGAGGGGCAGGGGAGTTTATAGTGAGATATTAGGGTGAGATGTAAGGAGGGGCAGAGGAGGGTACAGTGAGATATTAGGGTGAGATATGGAGGAGTGGCAGAGGAGGGTACAGTGAGATATTAGGGTGAGATATAAGGAGCGGCAGTGGAGGGTATAGTGAGATATTAGGGTGAGATATAAGGAGGGGCAGGGGAGTGTAAAGCCTTAAAAAAAGAAAGGAGGAGAATTTTGTAAGTAATACGGGATTTAATAGGAAGCCAGGAGAGGGATTTCAGAAGGAGAGACAGTGAAGCAGATTTAGGACAGAATAAAGCGATTCAAGCAGCAGCGTTTATGATACATTGTAGGGGAGACAGGTGAGAGGCAGGAAGGCCGGACAGTAGAAAGCTACAGTAGTCGAGACGGGAGAGAATGAGGGCCTGTGTCAGAGTTTTAGCAGTCGAGTGACAGAGGAAAGGGCGTATGTTTGCTACGTTACGGAGGAACAAATGACAAGTTTTAGCTACATTGTATCCGTTTACGCTTGTTTGGCCTTATTTGTATTTAACTCTGTTTATGTAATGATCAAATCTGTGTGCCCTCATTGTACTGCACTTCAGAACATGTTGGCGCTTTAAGAATAAAGTATTCTAATAATAATGCTTAGCACAGGCGACGTGTTCACACTGTACAAGTTGCAGGTTCTGTGCAGTCTTGCAGAGGTTTTTTTAAATGAATTTTGTTGTGTTCATTTTTTAATGGGGGAAGATGTTCCACAAACGCTTCTATAAAGAGAGCTCTGTGAAAGTGTCATGTGAGACACAGGAAAGAGATTTTCCTCAAGGGGACCAGATCTCTTTTCCTGGACACAGGTCCCAGGAACCTGCCAGAGGCTGGACCCTCCAACACACCAAGACCCCCAGACACCACTGACCTGCAGGGACACCTGCTTTAAGTTACTGCTGAGAATTTGGGGGTGGTATGCTGGTAAGGGGCTTTCCCCTCCCAGTCTTACAGACAGGGGCTGGGCAGTGAGTTAGCCCTTACACAGGGGTAGGTGTTTGTTGTTTTATGTATATTTTTGTTTGCTGCGTTATTTAAAGGAACAGGCAATAAAGCTTTATATTAATTTCACCCTAAAAACGGCCTGCATTTTGCACACCTCTGCACACCTCTGCACACCTCTGCACACAACTCTTACAGTTATAATAAAAAAAAAATGGCAAATCGCCCTTTTTGACATTGATCCGCTGAAATCCGCGGACCAAATGAACCGGCCGATCCGCTGCGGACGCCAATCCGCAAAAACAATGCGCCCGTCTCTAGGTGTGACCCCAGTTATAAAGACGCAGGAGTTCGTGGCATATGATAGGACAGGACTGAAAGAGGAGGAGGGGCCTAATGCAGGAGTGGCCAACTCCAGTGATCAAGGGCCACCAACAGGCCAGGTATTAGGGATATCCCTGCTTCAGCACAGGTGGCTCAATCAGTGGTTAGCCACTCCTGGCCTAAAGTTTTATTTGGGAGTGTAAGAGATGTGTGCAGAATAGCATTTAATGGAGACCGATTAGGGTGAAATTAAATCCTGGCTTTATTGCGCCTGTTCCTTTAACAAGGCGAAACATACAAAAACAAACAAAATAAAGGCCTACTCCACTTTGTAGAATAACTAAACCTTTACTCCAGCCCTTTATAACTGGGTGGGTAGCTAAGCTGGTTACCACCCCAAACAAATATACATATATACACAACAGTCCAACAAGAAAGTCTCTTATCTGTTTCTGTTGTAGCTGTAGGGGAAGGCCTCTCTGTTCTCCTGGATCAGCACCCTTGTGGGCTATGGGACTCTCTGTGTCCAGGTATAAGGTCTTGTCCCCTTGTCTTGCTGTCAGCATACTGTCCTTCTGTGTGCATCAAGACATCATATTTTCCTCAGGTCAGCCCAGTTGTGGGCTAAGGAAATCTCTGCAGTCCTCCTTCTCCTTATGTCAGCCCAAATGTGAGCTAAGGAATCTCTCTCCTGTTTCTCACATCAGGCGTTTTCTAAGAGTCCTAATCAGCCAGGTGGAGTCTGGTTGATTGCCTGTGTGCAACTAACCAGCACACTGCTGGATTTAGAGGTAGTTTCTCTCAAACAGTGATAAGTCCCTGTTACAGGGAGATATTAGGTTGATACCAAGGAGCCATATTTACCTAGTGGGGCTAAACCATAATCGTCAAGAGAAGACACCTTCCGGTGAATAGGAAACAGGGAGTAGCACCAGTTAGTAAACATGGCCCAACAGCCATTTCCTTGTGACCTTGGAAAAGCCAGTTTGGGGGTTATCATAGTCTCCCGGCAAACCGGACCGCTGGCCGACTGATACATAAGCCTGGTCTTCTTGTGCCTCAGGGAATTTGGAGTGTCAGCTCTTCGGGGCAGGGATTCAGTGTTGGTGTACTCTGTATGTTACGTCAGTATGGAAATGGCTGCAGAGATGTGAGTGGCAGAGCTGGGGACGTTCGTGGTCCCGCACTGTGCTAGGAGCAGCAGTTCTTCTCTGAACGGAGCTTCTGTTACACAGACACAACGCTCTGCCCCCCCCCCCCCCCCCTCCCATAACACTCCCTGCTCAGCTCTGAGCGGCTCTGTAACATCACCAGGGAGAGAGCGGGCTGAGCAGGGAGACTGCGAGGACGCAGAACCGGGCAGAGGGACCAACTTCAGCGCATGTCACCAGCAGGACATGAGGAGGAAGGGGGCAGCGATGTCCAGCAGGATTTGGTAAGTGCAACAATAATTCAATTTAGCAGGTGTGATATCCAGTGTTACCTGGTGAAGGTCTGTAATTCGCAGTTTAACCGCTTCAGTGCCAGAGGCGATTGCAATGTATTGCAGAGCATATAGTACAGCGCTCAGCAGCGTAATAACACGCAGAGCCGCACAACAGGCAGGATAAAATAATTACATACAGAGTGATATATTAACATGCACAGAGATGTCATCCATTGTAATATAATAACACGCATAGCGGTATAACACGCAGAATGGTATAATGACACGCAGAGCGGTATAACACGCAGAGCGGTATAATGACACGCAGAGCAGTATAACACGCAGAGCGGTATAATGACACGCAAAGTGGTATAACACGCAGAGCGGTATAATGACACGCAGAGTGGTGTAACACGCAGAGCGGTATAATGACATGCCGAGCGGTATAATAACACGCAGAGCGGTATAATAACACGCAGAGCGGTATAACATGCAGAGCAGTATAATAACACGCAGAGCAATATAGTAACATGCAGAGCAGTATAACACGCAGAGCGGTATAATAACACGGAGAGCGATATAACATGCAGAGCAGTATAATAACACGCAGAGCAATATAGTAACATGCAGAGCAGTATAATAACACGCAGAGCAATATAGTAACATGCAAAGTGGTATAACACACCGAGCGGTATAATAAAACGGAGAGCAGTATAACATGCAGAGCGGTATAATAACACGCAGAGCGGTATAACATGCAGAGCGGTATAATAACATGCAGAGCAATATAGTAACATGCAGAGCAGTATAACACGCAGAGCGGTATAATAACACGCAGAGCGGTATAACATGCAGAGCGGTCTAATAACACGCAGAGCAATATAGTAACATGCAGAGCAGTATAACACGCAGAGCGGTATAATAACACGGAGAGCGATATAACATGCAGAGCGATATAATAACACGCAGAGCAATATAGTAACATGCAGACCGGTATAACATGCAGGGCGGTATAATAGCATGCAGATAGATATGATAACACGCAGAGCGGTATAATAACATGCAGATCAACTTAATAGCATGCACAGTAACATGCTATATATGTGTTGTTATCACAGGGGTTTGCAATGGGGTTATCATGCTATTTTATGCTTTATACTGTAATTCCTGCCTCTGCCTTGTAAGTTGCAGAATTACAGTGATACCGGCTTTCAGATGTCATTTTTCTGTAGTGTGACAATTGGCTGATTTCCCCTCATATCATGCTAATAAAAGGTATATTTCATGTCCATTAAACAGGTATTGCATTTTTTTCAAAGGAAATCTCTGGAAAGTAACAGGGGTTTATATTTGAACCCTTTCACAGCCTGAGTGGCTGAAAACACGTCGTAAAATAATATAACATGTCAAACAATGGTCCTTCGGGCTGTGAAGAGGTTAATAGCGATCCATTTTTTTAAGTATTGTAACCTTAACAGACATCTTCCAGACTTTCTCCAGGGAGTCTAACCATAGCTCTACTGAGAAATGTGCCGTTTCAGGGGCTAATGAAAGAGATGGTTTGGTGTTTAATTTAATAGAAAATAATGTCTTTGCAGCCAAATTATTCAATCACGGTCCCCTGAGATGGATCTTGACTCTGTTTTCACATATATATATATATATATTTAAAAAAATAGTCTTTATAATCATACAAATCGGAATCTAAGATCTATTTTCTCATGGAGGTACTTTAATACCAATTGTATCTTAGAATAAAGAAGAGAATACCTTTCAATAAATTATAATTCATTACTGAAACCTTTCATTAATTGCGTCAACAGCTCTACTATAGCTGAGAAATTATTCACGAACCATCTGTAATATCCGCAGAACCCCAGAAAAAAATCACAATTCTGTCACTTTTTTGGGGCTTATGCCGGGGTGCAATGGCCTCTAATTTAGAGGGGTCGGTAGCCACTCCTATTTCAGACACAATGTGTCCCACCAAAGGCTGGTGAGTTTCAGATTGAAATAGAGAAGATTTAACATCATCAAACATCGTCAAACGGCAGCAAACGGTTCACACCCTTTAGCTGCCCTTCTGCTGCACCAAAGGCTGTCTGCCGAATACCTTCATCAGGCCGATCTTGTTCCTCTAAGGTCTTCCTAAATACTATTAGGTATGTGGCCAAGTCCTCTTGGACTACTGATTCACTGCCACCTCTATCACGGTAAGTCCAAGTAACGAGTGGGCAGTGTTGGGAGTAAGTCCTGCAGGGTCGGTGTACTGGTCTTAGCAATAAAGTTCAGGATTAGCCTGCTACTGTAAGGGGGGTCTATGACTAGGTCGGCCGGCTTACAAGCCACTCCCCAAGGTAGGAGGGGGGTTCCTTCTAGAGTTAGAGTAGGTGTATTCTGGGAGTTGTTCTGGGCTGTCCTTCAGAGTATGAGGATGCAGCAGTGGGCCTCTCCTAAAGAGGACTAGGCTGAGGCCTTGCCCTGCTAGGGGGTTCGGTGTGCGCTGACGGGGTGCTCCGGGCCTCAAGCCCTGGGTACTTGCCTTCATGGAAGTGACCCTTAATGTATCCTGCTGTGTTCAACAAACCCAAGTTATACCATCTCTGGTGTGCTAATTGGAGTATGCCAACTCAAGGAGAAGTGCCCTTGAGGTCCATCCTGGCCGCCTCAGGATCCTCGGGGGCTGAAGGCGCTGCCACTGACCGATGAACCATCACTGTAGCCGGTCCGGATGTCCTCCCCACAACAACTTCTAATAGGTTCATTTCCCCTGCACTGCGTTCGATTAGTCTTTGGAAAGTAGCTGGGGCCTCTGACCCTCCTTGGGGCATGTACTTGAACTGCCCAACGGACATATAAAAGCGTTCTTTTCCCTATCTTGCTTGCACATTGGGATCTGGTAATATCCGCTGCAGAGGTCTGAGATCGAAAACCATTTCCTCCCGGTGAGGCAATCCAATGCATTCTCTATACGCTGTATCGTACATTGATCCGGAGTGGTCCTTTTGTTCAGTGTGTGATAAGTAGGGAGAAGGGAGCGGCTCAGTGAGTAACGACACGGACTGGCACGGAGTGTGAAGCAGGGGAGCCTGGTTCAATTCCCGGTGTCGACTCCTTGTGACCTTGGGCAAGTCACTTTATCTCCTTGTGCCTTAAGCACCAAAACATAGAATGTAAGCTCCACGGGGCAGGGACTTGTCTGCAAAATGTCTCTGTAAAGCGCTACCTAAAACTAGCAGCGCTATACAAGAACAAACAACAATTATTATTATTAATCAATGCACATTCTTGCCAGCCCATTTTTCTTCCGGGCCATCACTATGGGTGATGCGTATGGGCTCCGGAATTTGGAGATTATTCCATCTCCCCCATCAATTCCTGGAGATGTCGTCTCCCATCTTCCACATCAGCCGGGGCCAGTCTCCGTGACCTTACCCTAAAAGGGCAAGCATCATGAAGGCGGATCTGGTGTTCCACTCCATGGGCTTTTTCCCACATCCCATTCTCGAGTGGACAAAGCCTCAGGCCCACGAGCCATCTTCTCTTGCAGCCGTTTCTTCCAGTGTTCCGGAGCAGGACTGTCTCTAAAATTGAACGTAGCCGGGTCAATCTATTTTCTATTTTCTTGTCCGGGCGGGGCCCATCACGTCGGCACTATACAGGTGAGCCACCACCGTACCTCTACATATCCACATATCATGGGCAGTCTCATTTCTTCTACTCCTAGTGTGTCCATTAATATTGTCTGTATGGACAGAACCCCGGCCTTTACCAGTAGCCCTCCAGGGTATCCTCCATGGGGTGGACTATCGATTATGGCAAATGGTCGCTTCTTTATTTCACCGGAGTGTCACGTTTTCAGTTATCCTCTGTACACTGTTGGGGGGCACTTACACTGGGTTGGGTCCTGCCCACGTGACATCCCCCAAGTGCCCTTAAATCTGAGCCCTTTCTTTTTTCTCCATCCGCTGGTATGCCATCAAACACAAGAGATGGGTGGTCATTGTGCGGCCACAATCGTTTCCCCCCGATGGTCTGGGACCATTTTGGTGGTTGTTCAAAAATATTAGCATTTATGCCAATTATGGCGCCAGTTTCCTCTTTGCTGTGGACTTCAGGGCATATGAGGACCAACACTGTCAATGGTCCTTCTCCTCAAGTTACCTTCTTTGGAAACTCGAGCTACACCACTACATTCCCTAGATAAGGGTCACTGAGGTCCAAAATGACCAAACCCTCCAGTGGTTGCAACGGCAGATGTTTTAGGTACCGATTGTACCAGGGTTTAAAAATAATGGATACCTGTGATCCACTATCCAAGAGAACATGCACCATTGTCCCTCAATTTTCAGCTTCACTTGTGCTGATGGCCCCAGTAGCCCCCGGGGTAAATGGAAGGTAGAATGCTCTCTTGTTGGTGTCTTTCCTCTGGCATCCTCCGGCATCTCCCCCTGCAACTCCCCCCATAAGGCACCCCCTTTGTCATGGCAACATGACGGCGCATAACGACGTGACGTCACATCGCGTTCCCGTTGTCATGGCAGACATGTTGACAGGAGATGCAGGGGAAGATTTCGGGGAGGATGTCCGGAGGATGCCGGAAAACACTGCCAATAAAAAATGTTATCTCTGGGTTACCCTTCAGTAGAAGGTGGAACCCCTGCTCATAGTCCCTCCTCTTCCACAGCCGTTATCACTGGCTGCTATCATATCCATCACAGTCACATGTCCAAAATACATTGCAGAAAAACTTGCCATAGGTCAGTGTGAGCTCATCACACAGGGGGGCGGGGGGGGGGGGGTACACTACTATTTATGGGTTTTGTTGTAGAACCACAGGAAACGTCCAGTCTTACTGGTCCAGCTCCCTTCCTAATTGTTTTGTAGGATTTTGCTGTGTATTTACTGGCTGGTTATATATTTATTTATTTTTTAATATTCCTCAATCAACATAATAGAAAAAACGATTCTGATGGGCACATATGTGTCAAAACGGCCCCCTCATATGATGTGATTATGCCTCTGTCCAGTGAAACTGTGCGCTGATTTTCTGATCCTACTGATGTCCGCAAGTTAGGAAATAACACCCTCGGTTATGAAGTGGGATTCTGAAACATCCCCAATACTCAGGCGGATGCCCCTGACAGGGCGACTGAAATAATGAGGAGCCTGTGTGCAGAATCCCTGCAGCATCGCAAAGCCGCAGAGCAGCTGGAAACTGCGACTGCAAATCACAACGACAATATGTTCCAGTGAAGAGCAGACACTTCAACGCTGACTCTCAGAGAAAACACCTGAGTCGGCGTGGTCAGCTGCACGGCAGACACCCCCGCAGCAGAGATACAGGGGAGATGAGAAGGTGGCCACCTACTGGTCTTTGAAGTGGTGCCTATTGTTCCTTGAGGATGTTAACCCTGTCTATGCTGGCTTAGTGGACAGGAGCAGTGAAGTTGAAGCATATTGGGGAGACTCTCTTAAGTGGGCCGTCTTGGCCGTCTCTATAAGCGCAGCCTTAGAGAGTCAGATGTAAAGTGAAGGCAGCTGCACAGCAAGCAGATACCCACAGCAGAGACGTAGGGAGCAGGACGGGAAGGGTGGCCCATCTCCTGGTCTTTGAACTTGAAGTGGCTACTTCTATTTAATTGAAGAAAACTAAGTGTTTCTCCTGCTGAGCCGCTCGCTGACTAGAGGAGAGTTACAGGAGAAAGTCGCTCGTGCTGCTGAGCCGCTCACTGACTAGAGGTGAGTTACAGGAGAAAGTCGCTCGTGCTGCTGAGCCGCTCGCTGACTACAGGTGAGTTACAGGAGAAAGCCGCTCGTGCTGCTGAGCCGCTCGCTGACTAGAGGAGAGTTACAGGAGAAAGCCGCTCGTGCTGCTGAGCCGCTCGCTGACTAGAGGTGAGTTACAGGAGAAAGCCGCTCGTGCTGCTGAGCCGCTCGCTGACTACAGGAGAGTTACAGGAGAAAGTCGCTCGTGCTGCTGAGCCGCTCACTGACTAGAGGTGAGTTACAGGAGAAAGCCGCTCGTGCTGCTGAGCCGCTCGCTTACTACAGGTGAGTTACAGGAGAAAGTCGCTCGCGCTGCTGAGCCGCTCGCTGACTAGAGGAGAGTTACAGGAGAAAGCCGCTCGTGCTGCTGAGCCGCTCACTGACTAGAGGAGAGTTACAGGAGAAAGCCGCTCGTGCTGCTGAGCCACTCGCTGACAAGAGGAGAGTTACAGGAGAAAGCCGCTCGTGCTGCTGAGCCGCTCGCTGACTACAGGAGAGTTACAGGAGAAAGCCGCTCGTGCTGCTGAGCCGCTCGCTGACTAGAGGTGAGTTACAGGAGAAAGCCGCTCATGCTGCTGAGCCGCTCGCTGACTAGAGGTGAGTTACAGGAGAAAGCCGCTCGTGCTGCTGAGCCGCTCGCTGACTAGAGGTGAGTTACAGGAGAAAGTCGCTCGTGCTGCTGAGCCGCTCGCTGACTACAGGTGAGTTACAGGAGAAAGCAGCTCGTGCTGCTGAGCCGCTCGCTGACTAGAGGTGAGTTACAGGAGAAAGTCGCTCGTGCTGCTGAGCCGCTCGCTGACAAGAGGTGAGTTACAGGAGAAAGCCGCTCGTGCTGCTGAGCCGCTCGCTGACTAGAGGAGAGTTACAGGAGAAAGCCGCTCGTGCTGCTGAGCCGCTCGCTGACTACAGGTGAGTTACAGGAGAAAGTCGCTCGTGCTCCTGAGCCGCTCGCTGACTAGAGGTGAGTTACAGGAGAAAGCCGCTCGTGCTGCTGAGCCGCTCGCTGACTACAGGAGAGTTACAGGAGAAAGCCGCTCGTGCTGCTGAGCCGCTCGCTGACTAGAGGAGAGTTACAGGAGAAAGCCGCTCACTGACTACAGGTGAGTTACAGGAGAAAGCCGCTCGTGCTGCTGAGCCGCTCGCTGACTAGAGGTGAGTTACAGGAGAAAGCCGCTCGTGCTGCTGAGCCGCTCACTGACTACAGGTGAGTTACAGGAGAAAGCCGCTCGTGCTGCTGAGCCGCTCGCTGACTAGAGGAGAGTTACAGGAGAAAGCCGCTCGTGCTGCTGAGCCGCTCACTGACTACAGGTGAGTTACAGGAGAAAGCCGCTCGTGCTGCTGAGCCGCTCACTGACTAGAGGTGAGTTACAGGAGAAAGCCGCTCGTGCTGCTGAGCCGCTCACTGACTAGAGGTGAGTTACAGGAGAAAGCCGCTCGTGCTGCTGAGCCGCTCGCTGACTACAGGAGAGTTACAGGAGAAAGTCGCTCGTGCTGCTGAGCCGCTCGCTGACTAGAGGTGAGTTACAGGAGAAAGCCGCTCGTGCTGCTGAGCCGCTCGCTGACTACAGGTGAGTTACAGGAGAAAGCCGCTCGTGCTGCTGAGCCGCTCGCTGACTAGAGGTGAATTACAGGAGAAAGTCGCTCGTGCTGCTGAGCCGCTCACTGACTAGAGGAGAGTTACAGGAGAAAGCCGCTCGTGCTGCTGAGCCGCTCGCTGACTAGAGGAGAGTTACAGGAGAAAGTCGCTCGTGCTGCTGAGCCGCTCACTGACTAGAGGAGAGTTACAGGAGAAAGCCGCTCGTGCTGCTGAGCCGCTCACTGACTACAGGTGAGTTACAGGAGAAAGCCGCTCGTGCTGCTGAGCCGCTCGCTGACTACAGGAGAGTTACAGGAGAAAGCCGCTCGTGCTGCTGAGCCGCTCGCTGACTACAGGAGAGTTACAGGAGAAAGCCGCTCGTGCTGCTGAGCCGCTCGCTGACTAGAGGTGAGTTACAGGAGAAAGCCACTCGTGCTGCTGAGCCGCTCGCTGACTAGAGGAGAGTTACAGGAGAAAGCCGCTCGTGCTGCTGAGCCGCTCGCTGACTAGAGGAGAGTTACAGGAGAAAGCCGCTCGTGCTGCTGAGCCGCTCGCTGACTAGAGGTGAGTTACAGGAGAAAGCCACTCGTGCTGCTGAGCCGCTCACTGACTAGAGGTGAGTTACAGGAGAAAGCCGCTCGTGCTGCTGAGCCGCTCGCTGACTAGAGGTGAGTTACAGGAGAAAGCCGCTCGTGCTGCTGAGCCGCTCGCTGACTAGAGGTGAGTTACAGGAGAAAGCCGCTCGTGCTGCTGAGCCGCTCACTGACTACAGGTGAGTTACAGGAGAAAGTCGCTCGTGCTGCTGAGCCGCTCACTGACTAGAGGAGAGTTACAGGAGAAAGCCGCTCGTGCTGCTGAGCCGCTCGCTGACTAGAGGAGAGTTACAGGAGAAAGCCGCTCGTGCTGCTGAGCCGCTCGCTGACTAGAGGTGAGTTACAGGAGAAAGCCGCTCGTGCTGCTGAGCCGCTCGCTGACTAGAGGAGAGTTACAGGAGAAAGCCGCTCGTGCTGCTGAGCCGCTCACTGACTACAGGAGAGTTACAGGAGAAAGTCGCTCGTGCTGCTGAGCCGCTCGCTGACTAGGGGAGAGTTACAGGAGAAAGTCGCTCGTGCTGCTGAGCCGCTCGCTGACTAGAGGAGAGTTACAGGAGAAAGCCGCTCGTGCTGCTGAGCCGCTCACTGACTACAGGTGAGTTACAGGAGAAAGCCGCTCGTGCTGCTGAGCCGCTCACTGACTAGAGGTGAGTTACAGGAGAAAGCCGCTCGTGCTGCTGAGCCGCTCGCTGACTAGAGGTGAGTTACAGGAGAAAGCCGCTCGTGCTGCTGAGCCGCTCACTGACTACAGGTGAGTTAGGCCTCGGTCCCGCTGCGCTCGTTGGCGTGGGCGGCAATGTAGCGAGTTCCCCACCAGCAGGGGAATCCTCGCGAGCCGGTCCCGGTCCCCACTGGCGGCACAGCTGACTACACGCTGTCGCGCGTCAGCCGCTGGAGACACCAGAGAATGGTGTTTTCTAGCTTTGACGCGTGACGTGTGTGGCTGTGAGCCAATGGGAAGGGGAGGCTTCGGGAGGAGGAGAGGCTTCGGGGAGCGGGGAGGAGTGTGGAGTGAAAGCAGGTGAGTGCCTTTCTCTGTGTGTGTGTCTGTGTGTGTGCGTGCCTGTCTGTGTGTGTATGTGTGTGCCCGAGTGCGTGAGTGCCTGCCTCTGTCTGTGTGTATGTGTGTGTGTGTGTATGAGTGCGTGAGTGCCTGCCTGTGTGTGCACGCGTGTGTGTGTATGAGTGCGTGAGTGCCTGCCTGTGTGTGTGTGTGTGTGTGTGTGTGTGTATGTATGTATGAGTGCCTGCGTGTGTGTGTGTTTAATACTTACCGAAGCTCCAGCTCCAGCCCGAGGAGGGAGGGGGGGGAGAGTAGCGGGTCCCTCCGCTCAAGCCACGCCCCCCCTCCCTGTCAAACCGCCCACCACCCGCCCACCTCCCGCTCCGGCTCCCGCTCCCTACAGACCGCATATCGCGGTCTGTGTATCTCAGCGCACCGCCTGTCAGCAGTGCGGGTGCGCTGACTCTGGGAGCGGGGCCTTAGCCTTACAGGAGAAAGTCGCTCGTGCTGCTGAGCCGCTCGCTGACTAGAGGAGAGTTACAGGAGAAAGCCGCTCGTGCTGCTGAGCCGCTCACTGACTAGAGGAGAGTTACAGGAGAAAGTCGCTCGTGCTGCTGAGCCGCTCGCTGACTAGAGGTGAGTTACAGGAGAAAGTCGCTCGTGCTGCTGAGCCGCTCGCTGACTACAGGAGAGTTACAGGAGAAAGCCGCTCGTGCTGCTGAGCCGCTCACTGACTAGAGGTGAGTTACAGGAGAAAGTCGCTCGTGCTGCTGAGCCGCTCGCTGACTACAGGAGAGTTACAGGAGAAAGCCGCTCGTGCTGCTGAGCCGCTCACTGACTAGAGGTGAGTTACAGGAGAAAGCCGCTCGTGCTGCTGAGCCGCTCGCTGACTAGAGGTGAGTTACAGGAGAAAGCCGCTCGTGCTGCTGAGCCGCTCGCTGACTAGAGGAGAGTTACAGGAGAAAGCCGCTCGTGCTGCTGAGCCGCTCACTTACTAGAGGTGAGTTACAGGAGAAAGCCGCTCGTGCTGCTGAGCCGCTCGCTGACTAGAGGAGAGTTACAGGAGAAAGCCGCTCATGCTGCTGAGCCGCTCGCTGACTAGAGGTGAGTTACAGGAGAAAGCCGCTCGTGCTGCTGAGCCGCTCGCTGACTAGAAGAGAGTTACAGGAGAAAGTCGCTCGTGCTGCTGAGCCGCTCGCTGACTAGAGGTGAGTTACAGGAGAAAGCCGCTCGTGCTGCTGAGCCGCTCGCTGACTAGAGGTGAGTTACAGGAGAAAGCCGCTCGTGCTGCTGAGCCGCTCGCTGACTAGAGGAGAGTTACAGGAGAAAGTCGCTCGTGCTGCTGAGCCGCTCACTGACTAGAGGAGAGTTACAGGAGCAAGTCGCTCGTGCTGCTGACCACATCTGCACATTCTCAATCTTTTCATATCGCACAGAATATTTTATTTTACTCATCTATGAAGTTTATATAGAAAACAAGATCTGAACGATCACTTCCAAACAGCGACGCTGGATTTAAAGGCGCAATCTGACCAAAATTTTTTGTTTTTTTTGAGAAAGGGAATTAAATTCATTGTACATTAATCATCGTTTGGCAGAAAAAAGGATTATTTCCTTAAAAAAAAAAATGAAACATTACGAGTAGTTTTGTTCATAAGAGGAAAGGTTAGAATCACTGTCGAATGCTTAAAAAGTGACAGGTTTTCACTATTGGGAATTACACCTTTGATATAACACATTTACAGGTAAACATTTCGCAAGAAAAAGACGGCACAGATCTGAAACTATAATATAATAATATAATATATTATAATCAGTCACACGTAGGTAAATCTTCATGAAAATGCACAATAACCAAGAAAATAAACTATCAGCGTAGAAACGCCTTCATTAAATGCCGAAGCAGTGTACGTTTTGCCGACTCTGTAACCAAACCAAATACAGAAAGCTGCGGCGGTGTTTGGGGATATAAAATGGACGCCGTTTGGGTCACTGATACGTTGATATGTTGAACGTACCAACGTCTGTATTGATCATGGTGAAGTGGAGCTTGGTTGTGGGTTGTGATACATTCTGATGGACAAACAGGAGTTTTCCCCGGATGTAACGATAGTATAATCAGGCACTCAGGAGTTAGGTTACCTATGGTTCGTCTCTGTTCCTTGCAGAGCTTACTGGAGGTGCCGTGCTGATGATCCATTTGAGAAGAGCCCACGTCACAGGCCCGGAGCGCAGAACTCTGGGATATTGTGAGAGGAAACACAGGTTTTTATCAGTTGAAGCTTATCTAAGCAGCCTTAACCTTTTCACTGCCTGAGAGGTCAGCAATGCGTTGTACTGTCACATGCTGCAAGACTCCATGACAGTGAATGGGTTAAAGGTGCAGTCCTACTGGTGAGGGGATGCTGAGAAGTGAAAGCACTCAGCCCTGCAACACCATATCTTACTTTATTGCTTCATTATTTCAGATATGTTTAATAAAAGATTCATGATCCAGGCTGCTTGTCTTAGGGGGATCAGAGGGGGCGGGTACCAGAGATGGGCAGAGGGCGCCAGGGGAGGGCAGAGGGCACCAGTGGGGGCACCAGGGGAGGGCAGAGGGCACCAGGGGAGGACACCAGGGGAGGGCAGATGGCACATGGGGAGGCCAGAGAGCACCAGGGGAGGGCAGAGGGCACCAGGTGAGGGCACCAGGGGAGGACAGAGAGCACCGCAGAACGGTAGCTGGGGTGGGCACTGCAGGGGGGTAGCAGGGGAGGGCACTGCAGGAGGGTAGCAGGGGAGGGCACTGCAGGAGAGTAGCAGGGGAGGGCACTGCAGGAGGGTAGCAGGGGAGGGAACCGCAGAACGGTAGCTGGGGTGGGCACTGCAGGAGAGTAATAGGGGAGGGCACTACAGGAGGATAGCAGGGGAGGGCACTGCAGGGGGGTAGCAGGGGTGGGCACTGCAGGAGAGTAATAGGGGAGGGCACTACAGGAGGATAGCAGGGGAGGGCACTGCAGGAGGGTAGCAGGGGAGGGCACTGCAGGGGGGTAGCAGGGGTGGGCACTGCAGGGGGGTAGCAGGGGTGGGCACTGCAGGAGATTAGCAGGGGAGGGCACTGCAGGAGGGAAGCAGGGGAGGGCACTGCAGGAGAGTAATAGGGGAGGGCACTACAGGAGGATAGCAGGGGAGGGCACTGCAGGAGAGTAATAGGGGAGGGCACTACAGGAGGATAGCAGGGGAGGGCACTGCAGGAGGGAAGCAGGGGAGGGCACTGCAGGAGGGTAGCAGGGGAGGGCACTGCAGGAGGGTAGCAGGGAAGGGCACTGCAGGAGGGAAGCAGGGGAGGGCACTGCAGGTGGGTAGCAGGGGAGGGCACTGCAGGAGAGTAGCAGGGGAGGGCACTGAAGGAGGGTAGCAGGGGAGGGCACTGCAGGAGGGAAGCAGGGAAGGGCACTGCAGGAGGGTAGCAGGGGAGGGCACTGCAGGAGGGAAGCAGGGGAGGGCACTGCAGGAGGGTAGCAGGGGAGGGCACTGCAGGAGGGAAGCAGGGGAGGGCACTGCAGGAGGGTAGCAGGGGAGGGCACTGCAGGAGGGTAGCAGGGGAGGGCACTGCAGGAGGGTAGCAGGGGAGGGCACTGCAGGAGGGTAGCAGGGGAGGGCACTGCAGGAGGGTAGCAGGGGTGGGCACTGCAGGAGGGTAGCAGGGGAGGGCACTGCAGGAGGGTAGCAGGGGAGGGCACTGCAGGAGGGTAGCAGGGGAGGGCACTGCAGGAGGGTAGCAGGGGAGGGCACTGCAGGAGGGTAGCAGGGGAGGGCACTGCAGGAGGGTAGCAGGGGAGGGCACTGCAGGAGGGTAGCAGGGGAGGGCACTGCAGGAGGGTAGCAGGGGAGGGCACTGCAGGAGGGTAGCAGGGGAGGGCACTGCAGGAGGGTAGCAGGGGAGGGCACTGCAGGGGGGTAGCAGGGGAGGGCACTGCAGGAGGGTAGCAGGGGAGGGCACTGCAGGAGGGTAGCAGGGGAGGGCACTGCAGGAGGGTAGCAGGGGAGGGCACTGCAGGAGGGTAGCAGGGGAGGGCACTGCAGGAGGGTAGCAGGGGAGGGCACTGCAGGAGGGTAGCAGGGGAGGGCACTGCAGGAGGGTAGCAGGGGAGGGCACTGCAGGAGGGTAGCAGGAGAGGGCACTGCAGGAGGGTAGCAGGGGAGGGCACTGCAGGATAATGGATATTTTACCACTATGGACGTCACATTTAATCATTCAAAAACAATTCTTTGACGTTACACTGTAATATTACAAACTATATGTCAGATATAAAGCTCACTCAGTATATTCCTTTCAGGCCATGGCTGCGCAGCTCCCTTCTCTGAACCAAACCCACCGGTTTCTGGCTCCACCAGACACCAACGTCTCGGCACAGGGTTTCCCGGGCCCCTGGACTGAGCCCACATTCACAGTGGCTGCCAAGGTCCGCGTGGGCATCACCTGCTGCTTCTTTCTGGTGGCATCGTGCAGTAACACCGCCGTGCTCTGCAGCATCAGCGGGAAGCGATGCAAGTCCCACCTGCGCGTCCTCATCCTCAGCTTGTCCGCGGCCGACCTGCTGGTCACCTTCCTGGTGATGCCACTGGACGCCCTGTGGAACGTGACGGTCCAGTGGTATGCGGGGGAGCTGCCTTGCAAAGTCCTCAACTTCGGCAAGCTGTTTGCCATGTACTCCGCCTCCCTGGTGCTGGTGGTGATCAGCCTGGACCGGCACTGGGCCATTCTGTATCCCTTCAGCTTCACCAGCGCTGGACAGCGCAACCGTGTCATGCTGTGGACCGCCTGGATAGGCAGCCTTCTCCTGGCGACACCACAGGTACGTCTCGCGCCTGACTCCAGGGGGCTTCAGCGCCGAGTCCCACTTAGCAACATTTGGGGGTGGGGGTGCATATCAAGGTTGCAAAATATGGACCGTCTTGCTGTCACTACTCACGCAATCTGCAGGAGTCCCACGAGGGCTCAGCTCCATGCGGCATGATGGAAATCTCACGCAGACAGGAAACCCCCGAGACTGTCCTAAACTCTGACCCCAACGTCATAACTCTGCCCCCTCGCTGCAGTTGATGCAGCTCGACACATCTTGTCACAACATTGTGTATCTGAACCCCTCTCCCCCATATCCCCCACCCCCACCCCCACGACACCAGCAAACAGGTTTGTCTCCTCTGCTTTTGGTATCCTTGTATCTCACGTGCAAGCTCGCGCTCACTATGGCCATGCGTTTTGTGTAATGGTAGGGGTCGCTGGGTGACCTAGTGGGGAGAAATCCCAGCTATTTACCCATACATCCATGTAACTTGGCCAGCTATGTAAGGCTTATTTCAGCCAAATATAATTTAATATCAAAGGGAGAACAGGGAATGTATTATGCACCATGTCTGTAAGAATGCATTTCAAAGCATGTACTCTGTCTTCCCTGGGACAATCCTTTCCCCAATCAACATTGTTCTTTGATGGGATTTGTGCTAGCTGTGTGTAATGCTAAGTCCTGTCTTTTACATAATTACCTTCTGTCTGCATTTATACATGTGTTAGCAGTTCCTCCCCGATTAGATACAGTAGTTGGTATTGTGTGGTGATGGAATTAACATGCAAGAAAGTAAATGAGATATTCCACTGTTACTGTCATTTCTAGGAAGAAAGACTAAGTAATTCACTCAGTTGAAGCTCTCCATAGAAATGGATCAGAACAAAGGTAGGGGGTTAGTTAAATGAGTCAGTTATCAGGTCTGAGCCCCAGGCACTGTTTTCTCTTGGCTGGCTGCCTTTGTTCAATAGTCACCAAGGGGTATAAAAGGGATGCTGCTGGACAGTGCATTAGGTTATCCCTCAGAGGGAGAGGACCATCTGAGTTATCCTTCAGAGGGAGTTTGCCGAAGTCCCTCTCTGGGAAGGAGTGTGGAGATACATTTCAGGGGGGCTGCTGTGTGCAGCACTTTGATAACCTGGAGAGAGAAGCGGACAGGGGAAACCCATTTGAAGTGGGTCCCTGCTCCTAGGAAAGGTAGATTTCTTCCCCCAGACCCCTGTAAGTGTGTATATTTTGTATTTTGTATTCTTGCGTGTTTCCGAGGGTTTTTCCAAAATAAACCTCCTTTTTTTTCACTTACTGTGCTTTGCCCTGTGACTGATCCCTTAAATATAAATGGTGTTAGAAGTCCTCGTCTACTGTGACACTTTGGAATACACACGTTTATTTGTAGCACGGGCTCTGTAGCTTACTCCATATCTTGCACTACGGACGAGGCATAAAGGAGTACTTCAGTATTAAGTGATACCTTTTTTATTTGGACTAACAATTGATACTATAAGACGAGCGTTGCTTGACCTGAGGAAGAAAGAGAACTCTCCAAAGCTCGTCTTATAATATCAATTATTGGTCCAAATAGAAAAGGTCTCACCTAACGCTGAAGTACTCCTTTTCATTTTAATATGCTACTTTTGAGCTTTATATAGAGGGAAGGCCCTCAGGCATGCAACATCTGAAGTGCAATGTGTGTCCTTAAGGTTAGTTCTCTGACCGTTTCTCTTAACCAATCTTTTCCTGAGTGCTTTGTATGTGGAGCTGTAAACAAGTGGAACGTATTCGGTCAGGGTCCTCCTGCAGCGCTCGTACAGATCAGACTGTGGGGTTATTTAAAGGCTTCGGCCTACATTTGTCATGTGGGGAAGGGGCCTTCCCAGACCTCTGCTTGAACAAAGTCAACCCCAAGGTCCGTGTATAGTCGTGGTACGGTCTTTATAAAATGAAACATGTTGCAGTCTGGTTGATGACCCGGGAGAGCTAGAAGCCATCCGCATCACCTGCACCTCCTTCTCCGGCACTTTGCTCACCTTAATAAATATCCAAAAATCAACAAACTGCTCCATTTTTGTTAAGCAAAAAGCTTTTAATTGTTTTGTTTGTTTCTTACGAGAATTGTGGCAGGATGTTGTAGATTTGGGTGTGAAGCTAGGGTTGCATGTATGTATCTGGTATTACCCCTCTGGGCGTGTATGTGTATACCGGTATTACCTCTCTGGGCGTGTATGTGTATACCGGTATTACCTCTCTGGGCGTGTATGTGTATACCGGTATTACCTCTCTGGGCGTGTATGTGTATACCGATATTACCCCTCTGGGCGTGTATGTGTATACCGGTATTACCTCTCTGGGCGTGTATCTGTATACCGGTATTACCTCTCTGGGCGTGTATGTGTATACCGGTATTACCTCTCTGGGCGTGTATGTGTATACCGATATTACCTCTCTGGGCGTGTATGTGTATACCGGTATTACCTCTCTGGGCGTGTATGTGTATACCGGTATTACCTCTCTGGGTGTGTATGTGTATACCGGTATTACCTCTCTGGGTGTGTATGTGTATTACGGTATTACCTCTCTGGGTGTGTATGTGTATACCGGTATTACCTCTCTGGGCGTGTATGTGTATACCGGTATTACCTCTCTGGGCGTGTATGTGTATACCGGTATTACCTCTCTGGGCGTGTATGTGTATACCGGTATTACTTCTCTGGGCGTGTATGTGTATACCTGTATCACCTCACTGGGCGTGTATGTGTATACCGGTATTACCTCTCTGGGCGTGTATGTGTATACCGGTATTACTTCTCTGGGTGTGTATGTGTATAGCGGTATTACCTCTCTGGGTGTGTATGTGTATACCGGTATTACCTCTCTGGGGGTGTATGTGTATACCGGTATTACCTCTCTGGGTGTGTATATGTATACCGGTATTACCTCTCTGGGAGTGTATATGTATACCGGTATTACTTCTCTGGGCGTGTATGTGTATACCTGTATTACCTCTCTGGGCGTGTATGTGTATACCGGTATTACCTCTCTGGGCGTGTATGTGTATACCGGTATTACTTCTCTGGGTGTGTATGTGTATAGCGGTATTACCTCTCTGGGTGTGTATGTGTATACCGGTATTACCTCTCTGGGTGTGTATGTGTATACCGGTATTACCTCTCTGGGTGTGTATGTGTATTCCGGTATTACCTCTCTGGGTGTGTATGTGTATACCGGTATTACCTCTCTGGGCGTGTATGTGTATACCGGTATTACCTCTCTGGGCGTGTATGTGTATACCGGTATTACTCCTCTGGGCGTGTATGTGTATACCGGTATTACCTCTCTGGGCGTGTATGTGTATACCGGTATTACCTCTCTGGGCGTGTATGTGTATACCGGTATTACCTCTCTGGGCGTGTATGTGTATACCGGTATTACCTGTCTGGGCGTGTATGTGTATACCGGTATTACCTCTCTGGGCGTGTATGTGTATACCGGTATTACCTCTCTGGGCGTGTATGTGTATACCGGTATTACCTCTCTGGGCGTGTATGTGTATACCGGTATTACCTCTCTGTACTTGTATGTGTATAAACACTTGGGCAAGTGACTAAAGGTCACTGAAAGCCCTAATAACAGCACTCAAAGTCACCATATATAAGTCTATACATGGTGGGGATCCATCCCCACCATGTATTGACTTATATATGGTGACTTTGAGTGCTGTTATTAGGGCTTTCAGTGACCTTTAGTCACTTGTCCAAGTGTTTATTTGTTATATACTCCCTAAGCACCGAGGTTTTTATCTCCTACTACTACTAGGAGAGCGACTAGTCATCCTGTTTCTGTGTACTTGTATGTGTATACCAGTATTACCTCTCTGGGCGTGTATGTGTATATCGGTATTACCTCTCTGGGCGTGTATGTGTATACCGGTATTACCTCTCTGGACATGTATGTGTATACCGGTATTACCTCTCTGGGTGTGTACGTGTATACCGGTATTACCTCTCTGGGCGTTTATGTGTATACCGGTATTACCTCTCTGGGTGTGTATGTGTATACCGGTATTACCTCTCTGGGCGTGTATGTGTATACCGGTATTACCTCTCTGGGTGTGTATGTGTATACCGGTATTACTTCTCTGGGCGTGTACGTGTATACCCGGTATTACCTCTCTGGGCGTGTATGTGTATACCGGTATTACCTCTCTGGGCGTGTATGTGTATAGCGGTATTACCTCTCTGGGCGTGTATGTGTATACCGGTATTACCTCTCTGGGCGTGTATGTGTATACCGGTATTACCTCTCTGGGTGTGTATGTGTATACCGGTATTACCTCTCTGGACATGTACATGTATAGCGGTTTTACCTCTCTGGACATAGTGACCTGACCGGCTTGGGGGGCCGTGGGATTTCCCAGAGCAGGGATAGAGCAGGGCTGTGGCTAGGGGGCCAAGCAGCTTCCTCCATCCTGATTGGAGGAGGTGTCAGGAGCCTGGGGGTGGGGCCAAGGAGAAGAGGAAACACCATGGAGTAGTGAGAGGTGAGAGTGGGGTGTGTGTGTGTGTGTCGAGCACGTCGCACTTTTCCCCACTGTGCCCAGTACTTTTGGAGACGCCGCCTGGCGACCCTGTGTGACGCAGTTTGTGACTTTCTCGCCTCCCCACTCCCGCAGCTTTTCCTCTTCCGTCTGCGCACGGTTCCCGCCGCCAACTTCACGCAGTGCGCCACGCACGGGAGCTTTACAGAGCGCTGGCAGGAGACGGTGTACAACATGTTCACCTTCTGCACGCTGTTCGTCACGCCGCTGGGCGTTATGATCGTGTGCTACACCCGCATCCTGTGGGAAATCAGCAAGCAGATGAACCACAAGAACGGTGAGTGGCGCCATTTACTAGCACGGGGAAAACCCCCTCTCCAAACACCTTCCTCGTTCTTCCAACCGTATTGCGATCCCCTCTCTGGCGCTTTAACCGGGTTTATATACCGCGCTGGAAATGCGCCGGGTTCAGTGGGCATATTCACATTGGCGGTATCGGCTGTTGTTTTCTACACCCGGGGTGCTCAACTCCAGTCCTCAAGCCCCCTCCCGCAAACAGGTCAGGTTTTCAGGATATCCTAGCTTCAGCAGAGGTGGCTCAAAGACCGAGCCTCTGATTAAGCAACCTGTGCTGCAGCAGGGAATTATTGAGCCACCTTTGCAGAAGCAGGGGCTGATTGAGCCACCTGTGCAGAAGCAGGCATATCCTGAAAACCGGTCCTGTTGACGGGGGCTTGAGGACTGGAGTTGAGCACCCCGACTCTATACTGCCCTTTGTGTGTACTGGCGATCACTTTCTCCCTCTAGCTCTGCCGGGGGGGGCGTCCCCGGCCCCCTGCACGCCCGTGCCAGTGTTAAAAAAAAAAGTGTCAGAGGGAAAAAATGCCGGCGGGCCAGCAGATGTCTCAGCGCACATGCGCAGGGCGTCCAGGCTTGTTCCTCCTTCCCCGAGCAGCAGCAGCCACGTGGACCCGCTCCCCCCCGCTCCCAACGTGGGACGGAGGGGAAGTGCCGTGGTGTGCCCGCCAACCCAGGTCCCCCCAATCTCGACCCCCCCAGCCTACCTCCCGCACCCCGAGCCTACCTCTCACCCCGGGCAGCAGCCATGGGGATAGGGGGCATGGGGGGAAGCGAGGCATGGAAGCACCACCCAGTCAAGGTCAGTCACCCCACCCAGGCCCATACTGAACCCCCCCAGGCCTTTTGTCACATAGGATGTAGCATTGGGTATCTTTGTCTTTTGTTTAAAATATTAAAATAAACAGATTGCATTGTAATGTTTTTTTTTTCCGTATTACAATAAGAAGAACACAGTTAAGTAATAGTTGTGCGCTATGGATTGGGGGGGCGCTATGGATTGGGGGGGGGTACAATGGATTGGGGGTGTGGGGGCTGCTCCTTTCATTTGTCCTGGGCACCATGTTTTCCGGTGGCGGCCCTGCTCTCGTGCGACCCTTATCTGTGACTCCACGGGCCCCTGTCTTATAATAAGTGCCTGCGTAGTACAGCACGCTTCAGTAACTCGCACTAAGCCTCGCCGTTATTATGAACGCCTCATTGCCTTAATATCAGCGCTGCGGGGCCGTGAATACGGAGCATACGAAACCTCTCCCATTATCCCACGCGCTGTCACATCCACGCAGGGAGCAGTAACTTCCCCAATCTCAGGGCTCTCTCTGCTTCAGCGAACCGGCCTGTGTGCTGCACAAATAATGTGCTAATTGGGCTAGCGACAGAACTTTATAAATGGCGCGCTCGGGGGCAGCGCACGCACCTTATATATAGCTAGCCACGAACACCGGAGGCTCTCTCCCAGGGAGCTCGCACCCGCTGCGCGGCTGAGCGATGAGTCGCAGGCGTGAGGGTAGCCAAGGGGTTAAAGGTTTGAAATGCCACGCCTTGTCCCGCAACGCGTTGCAGACCCATCGTGTACTCGAGGGGTTAATGGAAAATCGGTCACGGGGAGTATTGTATTAAAAAAAATTAGCATAACTGGAGGAAAGGAAGTTTCTGTGTGTCCGGTAAATCCGGGGCTGTTTTTTCCCCTCTAGCTCTGTAACCCAGGGGCTCTCAACTCCAGTCCTTAACCCCATCCTCCCCCCCCCCCACCCAACAGGTCAGGTTTTCAGGATATGCCTGCTTCAGCACAGATGACTCAATCAGTGGCTCAGTCGAAAAGCCTGCTTCGGCACAGGTGGCTCAATCCAAAAGCCTGCTTCAGCACAAGTGGCTCAATCAGTGGCTCAGTGGTCGACAGAGCCACCTGTGCTGAAGCAGGGATATTCTGAAAACCTGACATTTGGGGGGGGGGGGCTGGAGTTGAGGAACCCTGCTTTATCTGAAAGTCTTTAATAAACAACCCTGAGTAATTCAGGAGTGGGTTATAACGCAGCAAATTCCCAGTAATACGTTCAAAAAAAAGAATATTTTACACCGTTCAACATTTTCACCAAGAAAACAGACAGTGGGTGAGCAGAAACCCACCCAGAAATCAGTCCGTGATGTGACGCGTAAGAGGGGCCTTATCATGTATGATAGTATATCATTATTTATATAGCGCTCACAGTGTGCTCTGCGCTTTACAGAAGGGAATTATAATACCAGCAGTACAACAAAAAATTTAAATCAGACAATTCCTGCCCCGGGGAGCTTACAATCTAGCTGCTCATGATACGATTTGCTTACCTGAACCGAGGGGTCACCCCAGAGCTGATCAGCAAAAACCCGAGTTCCCAGTCGTCTGGCAGGTTTATCCAACGGGCAACACAAAATGGCCACAGGGTCCGATTCCTTCCAATTCTGTGTGTGATCCCACGGTTACATTTATAGTTGTTTTAATGTCACAACCAGAAGGGGAGAAAACCCAACCAGGTTGGTCTCTGGAAGTCATTGGATCTCGTTTGGCTCCTCTGGACTGCAATAAATTAGTTAATTACTATTCATCTTGGAATGCATATCTTCTGCCGCTCCATAATAATATTTCATTAAACAATGTTTTCTGATTCTTACGTTCCCGATTACCATTAAAAGCCCCCCCAAGAGAAAATAAGGGCAGTAAATGGTGTGTGCATATTACAGCAGGGGACCCCACTCTGAATACGCCACCCCATTTATTTCTTTATAAAGAGGTGTTACCAGGAAGTGATACACAGAGTTATCTCTCGTTTTCACGTCCTGGGCACAGAGGTGACAATACATGGTTACATTACATTAACAGGGTTATACATTGTATATAAAGATATTGCATGCACAGTAAGAGATAATATATATTATAGGCGTATGTAACCGTTACAGACCAGATTAAAATGAGACAGCTTTAGTTTTGAAAGCACTTAGCCTGGTGGCGGCTGTGAGGGTCTCTGGTAGACTGTTCCAGTTGTGGGGTGCACGGTAACAGGAGGAGGAGCGGGCAGATACTTTGAACCGTGGGACCGTGAAGAGTTGTTTGGAGTCAGATCTCAGGTGATAAGTTCTGCGTGCGGTAGGGGTGAGGATCTTGTTCAGATAGGCGGGTAGCTGGACGAGAAAAGAAAAGACAGCAGCGCGCTGTAGTAAAACCCCCAAATGTGGTTTTTATTTCATTTGCACACCATCCAGTAAAATAATAAACATTTGGCCTCTTTTCCCTGTGTTTGGGCCGCTGCTGATTTAATTTCCTTCTCTGTAACAGAATCGTCCTGTAGAATTTACAGAGATTTAATATGACTGAGTAACACTATATATATATATATATGTTGTGTTGTTATAGAACTTGCGAGAAGTAAGAATGACCTCATCTCCAAAGCCAGGCTGAAAACAATGAAGATGACGCTGGCAATTGTGGTTTCCTTTGTGGTCTGCTGGACTCCTTATTACCTGCTGGGGCTATGGTACTGGTTCCAGCCACAGATCATCCACCAGACACCCGAGTACATCCACCACAGCCTGTTCCTCTTTGGCCTACTGCACACCTGCACTGACCCTCTTGTCTATGGACTCTACACCCCGTCCTTCAAGGAGGACATGAGGTTGTGTTTCAGGCGGGCGAGGGGTCTGCTGTCCAGGCGGGCGAAGAGCAGCAAGCACCTCTCAGGCTCCGAGGTGAACATTAAAGACTTGTCCTCCATGGATGGACCAACGTCTAGTGGGGTTACTATGCAGTCTATCTTCTGAGGCAGAGCCCACACGGCGAAAGGTCCATCCATGTGTCTGGATGCTGTTACTACCCAACACTTTATCAGGGAAACTCCTTGGCGTGTCCATGGAAATCTATCATTTTCTATATTCTCCCTAATAAAATTGCCCGGGCTGAGTCAGGGGAGAGGAGGTTCTGTACACGTGGGTTTAATAAGGAGCTTCGGCTGCTGCTCCCTGAAGGGACCCTGCTCCTCCGAGATTCTTCTTCGAGCTTAACTTGAAGTCGCTGTCTTATTACTGGACTTTTTGCAGGTTGCAAAGTTTTTCTATTTGACTCTTCTTTGTGGGTGCTGTTAAAGTGGGGCTTTTATGGGTGAATACTCGGATACCTGTGTATGGATGAACGTGAGGCACACTCCGTGTTGTAATATGTTCTTCTTAAATACAGAAGATTCGATCACTAGCACTGTGTGATCTCAAACAAATCCCTATATCTGCCTGTTCCTCCCCAAGAATCAGGTCATTTTCAGAATATGTTATTTCCTTTCTCTCCCGTTGGATCTTGTTCTGCAGACGAAAAATACGTTGACAGAATGATGCCCCAGTGACGGCTGCATGAAGCGCAACCATGAAGCACTTTTGGGGGTTGTGATACATTGTGATACATTGTGTCACACATTGGTATAACTGCTCAGTTTAGCACAATCAGATGGAAAGGAGCAATAAGGTGCGCAGCCAGAGGAGTCAGTAACTCATTGAGGTGCAGTACATAGCTGGGAAATGAGGCATTTAGTGGGTTAACGCTGTCTCCCTACAGACTCACTTGTGACACACACTGCATGATCTGGTGTCACGTTCTCAAGACATCGCTGTCATAGCTTAAATGCTGCTAATGGGATACTGGCCGTGTGAACACAAAATATGTTTTCACCTTGCTAGGCAAGGTTTCAGCCCCAGTCATATGCAGACTGTTTCACAACACTCCGAATTGGTGCCACTAAGACAGGGGCGGCCAACTCCAGTCCTCAAGCGCCACCACCAGGCCAGGTTTTCAGGATATCCCTGCTTCAGCACAGGTGGCTCAATCAATGGCTCCGATTTCGACTGAGCCACTGATTAAGCCACCTGTGCTGAAGCAGGGATATCCTGAAAACCTGACCTGTTAGTGGCCCTTGAGGGCTGGATTCGGCCACTCCTGCACTAAGAGGATGAATGACATTCATTGTATAAACTGGCGGGAATCAGAAATAAAACCAGTTATGGCCACTTTGGTGATTATGAGAATTATTCCGTGTGTGTTTAATCAGTATAATTACAGCACCTCTACAAAACTGAGGTGATTAAAATGTTATATGGGACCCCTGCTTCATCGCGTTAACCTTCTGTTATTAGTAAATTCATAGGCAAAACAAGTCAGGATTGGTAGAACATATGAATTATTACACAATCGTGTCCTGACTCCTGAGGGCACAGATAATTAAAGGCGTATTCCAAGTTTCTTCCATCTAAATGGTTCAGGTGAGGTGCCAGTCCACAGGAATTAATCCGATTGCCAATTCTTGGAGTCAGGAAGGAATTTATTTTTCCCCTTAATGGGGCTGTGTGTTTGCCTTCCTCTGGATCAATAAGTAAGTATAGATATAGGATAAAGTATCTGTTGTCTAAATTTAGCTTAGGTTGAACTTGATGGACGTACGTCTTTTTTCCACCTCATCTACTATGTAACTATGTAACTATGTAAGGTAGAGTATGACATCATTGACTGCAGTCTGTCCCCTTGCCACCCTCCAAGCTGTACATTTGTCACTATGCTCCAGTGACACGTTTGACACACGCTGTATATATTCAGCACAATTCACAGGAAGTTACATTCTCACTAAGTACAGCCAACAATGGAGACAGTCTGCTCACATCCCACCGGCACAGCATGCAGCTTGGCATCGGAATGCCATCCCACCGGCACAGCGTGCAGCTTGGCATCGGAGTGCCATCCCACCGGCACAGCGTGCAGATTGGCATCAGAATGCCATCCCACTGGCACAGCGTGCAGCTTGGCATCGGAGTGCCATCCCACCGGCACAGCGTGCAGCTTGGCATTAGAGTGCCATCCCACCGGCACACAGTGCAGATTGGCATCGGAATGCCATCCCACCGGCACAGCGTGCAGCTTGGCATCGGAGTGCCATCCCACCGGCACAGCGTGCAGCTTGGCATCGGGATGCCATCCCACCGGCACAGCATGCAGCTTGGCATCGGAGTGCCATCCCACCGGCACACAGTGCAGATTGGCATCGGAATGCCATCCCACCGGCACAGCATGCAGATTGGCATCGGAGTGCCATACCACCGGCACAGCGTGCAGATTGGCATCGGAGTGCCATACCACCGGCACAGCGTGCAGCTTGGCATCAGAGTGCCATCCCACCGGCACAACGTGCAGCTTGGCATCAGAGTGCCATCTCACCGGCACAGTGTGTAGCTAAGAATCAGAATGCCATCCCACGGCTAAGAATCAGAATGCCATCCCACGGCTAAGAATCAGAATGCCTTATTGTCACCCAATGAAATTAGAGAGGGGGAGATGAGTGCCGCATACTGGAGTTTTCTAGATTTTAAACCAACCATTCTTAGAAAGGTGTACCCCCCTTTCTTTCTCACATCAGGGTAACACACAGAGGGTAGAAATGTATCAACCTGTCCTGGTTCCCAAACGTTCCCGTGAACTTGTGAATCTGCCAAACATTTCAGCAACGTTTATTGGACGGGTCAAAAACTGCGTGGTGATTATGGTGCAAAATTCACTAAAATTCCCAAGTATTTTCCATCCATTGTTGTGAAATGTTTGCAAACAGTTATCATTAAACTGCTCTGGAAGGTCCCTGTTCCATATCCGGTGACGCGGTTTCCCTGCGCTGGGGGAGAGATCAGTCCCACGCATTCGGATAGAACTGATATCTTCTCCCTCACAGAATATTGGACAAGGTTTTACTCCCAGTTGAAGTTGCAGATTTTCACCAGCAGCCGATGTCCAGACTCCACCAGATCACCAACATGCCGGCTACACCAGGGGTGCGCAAACTGCACCCCCCCTGCCGTTTCCCCCGCCCCCCCCCGCTTACCTGATCTGAAGCATCAAGTGACGCTGCGGGGTCATGTGACGTCACGCCACGTGACCCCGCTGCGTCATTTGGATCACGGTAAGTGAAGTTGCGCATGCCTCGCGCAGTTCCACCGCCATTTAATTTAAATGCCTTGGGGAAGAGCAAGGCCTCTGCAACCGCCACGCCCCCCTACCCCCCCAAAAAATCTCACACCCCCCAGTGCAAGACTCAGATTCCCCTTCACCTCCCAGAACATACAAATGTCAGTGATGTTAGTGCTTGGAGCCCTGGCAGCTGTGGACCAAAGTGTGGTATAAGCGATCCTTAGGCCGACGTCAGCTGCCAGGGCACTGCTGAGTCAGGAAGGAGGCTCCTGACCTTGGGGGTACTCGCTCTGTATCCACGGATCGATGAAGGCTGAAGTATGCAAACTGACAGGGCAGCAAATGAGGGTTCTGCTGTTTAGGGTCACTTAACCACAAGGGTGCTCAGCTCCAATCCTCAAGCCCTCCCAACAGGTCAGGTTTTCAGGATATCCCAGCTTCAGCACAGGTGGATCAATCAGAGGTTCAGCCTGTGCTGAAGCATGAACTGATTGAGCCACCTGTACTGAAACAGGGACCGATTGAGCCACCTGTGCTGAAGCAGGGATAACCTGAAAACCGACCTCTGAAGTGGGACACCCCAGTTCACTAGTGATCTTAGAGAAGTCATATCTCCCTGCCCCCCAGGTAACAAAGGGAGCGTAACCGTTCTGGAGAAGGAACTACTGCAGGTTTTATTAAAGTCATTTCTTTTAGATTTGTTATCTTTGTACAAAGGTAAATGACGCTTTAACTCCTTCAGCGCCTGAGAGGTCTGAAACGCCTCTGCCAGTGGGGCTCAAACTTAGTCCTCAAAGGCCACCAACAGGTCAGGTTTAAGAATATCCCTGCTGCCGGGATTGAGCCACTGATTGGGCCACTGATTGAGCCATCTATAGCCGGGATATTCTTAATACTTGGCCTGTTGGTGGCACTTGAGGAATGAGTTTGAGCGCCACTGCCCGGGACGAAGCGCCATCACAAGTTAACCCCTTGCATGTTTCCAGCACGAGCTGTACATGTAGCTGAGATGGCGTCTGTAACCCCTTCCCTGCCTGTGCGAATATTAATATTACTCATTCTAATGGCGCAGTATAAATGGTGCATATGTGCCGCTCCAGGACGCGCTCTCTGTGCGTTTCCACTGCGCGCAGCCAGGCTGCCCGGGGAGGCGCGGCTTCGGACCTCGCTAAAGGTCAGCGAGTCATACAGAGCGGATCCTGATGCTGGCCCGGGGGGGGGGCGATGGTTTACCACGAGGATTAATACCGTCCACGACCGTAATCTGCAGCCACGTCTGGTTATTACTAAAGGTTCCGAGCTGCAGAACGGTGGCAAAAACAGCACAGGATTTAACACATCGTTTCCATAGGATCTCTCTGGTAAATCTGATGCTGTTTTCTTGTGCTCGTTCTGCCCGGTTTTTCCTTTTTTTGTTTTTTTTTTAAGTCTCTGCAAATATTATTTGTGCTGTTATTAATAATTCATTATTAATCGTATTAATTATGTAGAAAATGACTAAAACAATTAATTACATGAGACTGCACCAGGGGTAGCCAACTCCAGTCCTAGGAACACCAACAGGTCAGGTTTTTAGGATATCCCTGCTTCAGCACAGGTTGCGAAGACTGAGTCACTGATTAAGCCAATTGTGCTGAAGCAGGGACGGATTGAGCCACCTGTGCTACATCAGGGACTTGTTGAGCCACCTGTGCTGAAGTAGGGATGCCCTGAAAACCTGACCTGTTGGTGGCCCCTGAGGCCTGGAGTTAGCCACTTCTGGACTACACCTTTAACCGTTCTGCCGCCAGGAAATGTGCAGAGCATTACAACAGGCTGAGAGCCCCCCGTTCTGGCAGCGAAGGGGTTAAGTATACGTGATAACACCCAGACGCGCGGCACTTTGCCTTTCTGCCGAGTCTGACAGTGATTCCATATAACATCACTGCGCAGTTACAGCTGCCGTCTCCGTACGCGGCCAGCGGGACGCGGTTTTCCCCTATTAAGGACCCTTTCATCTCAGACAAAAGAGAACAGGCCGAGGGAGGGCTCCATTCAGCGACCGCGAGCTCCCAGCGAGAGCGGAGAGGGGATAATAGTATTATTATTCCCATCCTCAATTTAATCAGCTCCTTCCAACTCCCGCACATTCCCAGTAATACGCGGCAGGGCGCGCGCCACGGGGTTTTATATCTCAATAACGACACTTCCTCCTAAACAGTCTCACTCCTGGCACCACGGCACTTCTCACGCCTCTGCTAGTCTCCCAACATACCTCATAGATTGTAAGCTCTTTGGAACAGATATTCTTATCTAATGCAATATAGTGACAAGTGCAACAACCCCTGCCTGTATTCTAATGTAATACAGATGTACACAGACACAATGTAAAGTGTGTGTGTCTCACACACTGCACTTTCTGTCTCCACCTTCTGAGTGTAGGATTAGATTGTAAGCTCTCAGGGGCAGGGGTCTCCTCCCGTGGTCTGATTTTGATTGCTGCACTTATTGTATTAGTATTTCCTGTCTCTTTTGTACAGTGCTATTACATTGTGGGCGCTATATAAAGTTATACATACAATAGCTTGGACTCATGTTACTGCCCCACAGTTGCTGCTACCAACCATCAAGGCCAGGCACTACCATCTACTGCACTTACTCCCTTCCCTGATGCCGCTGTAAATCTCCCAGCATACCGCTTAGATTGCAAGCTCTCCGGGGCAGGGATTTCCTTTCCCATTGCCTGACTTTGCTGTGTTATTTTATTGGTGGAAATGTGACAGCATATTTCAGGGAAGCTGCATGCGGAGCCATTCTAATTATCCAATCTAGGATCTCTCACATGCCACAAAGGGTTAAGTCATTTGTTACCGCTGACCCGCTGCTGTGATATAGTGCTGTGATATAGTGCTGTGATATAGTGCAGGGAGAGTAGTGCTGTGATATAGTGCTGGGAGAATAGTGCTGTGATATAGTGCAGAGAGAATAGTGCTGTGATATAGTGCTGGGAGAATAGTGCTGTGATATAGTGCAGGGAGAATAGTGCTGTGATGTAGTGCTGGAAGAATAGTGCTGTGATATAGTGCTGGGAGAATAGTGCTGTGATATAGTGCTGTGATATAGTGCAGGGAGAATAGTGCAGGGAGAATAGTGCTGTGATATAGTGCTGTGATATAGTGCTGTGATATAGTGCAGGGATAATAGTGCTGTGATATAGTGCAGGGAGAATAGTGCTGTGATATAGTGCTGTGATATAGTGCAGGGAGAATAGTGCTGTGATATAGTGCAGGGATAATAGTGCTGTGATATAGTGCTGTGATATAGTGCAGGGAGAATAGTGCTGTGATATAGTGCAGGGATAATAGTGCTGTGATATAGTGCTGGGATAATAGTGCTGTGATATAGTGCTGGGATAATAGTGCTGTGATATAGTGCAGGGAGAATAGTGCTGTGATATAGTGCTGTGATATAGTGCAGGGAGAATAGTGCTGTGATATAGTGCAGGGATAATAGTGCTGTGATATAGTGCTGTGATATAGTGCAGGGAGAATAGTGCTGTGATATAGTGAAGGGATAATAGTGCCATGATATAGTGCTGGGATAATAGTGCTGTGATATAGTGCAGGGATAATAGTGCTGTGATATAGTGCAGGGAGAATAGTGCTGTGATATAGTGCAGGGAGAATAGTGCTGTGATATAGTGCAGGGAGAATAGTGCTGTGATATAGTGCAGGGAGAATAGTGCTGTGATATAGTGCAGGGAGAATAGTGCTGTGATATAGTGCTGGGAGAATAGTGCTGTGATATAGTGCTGGGAGAATAGTGCTGTGATATAGTGCTGTGATATAGTGCAGGGAGAATAGTGCTGGGAGAATAGTGCTGTGATATAGTGCAGGGAGAATAGTGCTGGGAGAATAGTGCTGTGATATAGTGCTGTGATATAGTGCAGGGAGAATAGTGCTGTGATATAGTGCTGTGATATAGTGCAGGGAGAATAGTGCTGGGAGAATAGTGCTGTGATATAGTGCAGGGAGAATAGTGCTGTGATATAGTGCAGGGAGAATAGCGCTGTGATATAGTGCAGGGAGAATAGTGCCGTGATATAGTGCAGGGAGAATAGTGCTGTGATATAGTGCTGTGATATAGTGCAGGGAGAATAGTGCTGGGAGAATAGTGCTGTGATATAGTGCAGGGAGAATAGTGCTGTGATATAGTGCTGGGAGAATAGTGCTGTGATATAGTGCTGTGATATAGTGCTGGGAGAATAGTGCTGTGATATAGTGCTGTGATATAGTGCTGTGATATAGTGCAGGGAGAATAGTGCTGTGATATAGTGCAGGGACAATAGTGCTGTGATATAGTGTAGAGAAAATAGTGCTGTGATATAGTGCTGTGAGAATAGTGCTGTGATATAGTGCAGGGAGAATAGTGCTATGATATAGTGCTGGGAGAATAGCACCGTGATATAGTGCAGGCAGAATAGTGCTGTGATATAGTGCTGGGAGAATAGTGCTGTGATATAGTGCTGGGAGAATAGTGCTGTGATATAGTGCAGGGAGAATAGTGCTGTGATATAGTGCAGGGAGAATAGCGCTGTGATATAGTGCTGGGAGAATAGCACCGTGATATAGTGCAGGCAGAATAGTGCTGTGATATAGTGCTGGGAGAATAGTGCTGTGATATAGTGCTGGGAGAATAGTGCTGTGATATAGTGCAGGGAGAATAGTGCTGTGATATAGTGCAGGGAGAATAGTGCTGTGATATAGTGCAGGGAGAATAGTGCAGGGAGAATAGCGCCGTGATATAGTGCAGGGAGAATAGTGCTGTGATATAGTGCAGGGAGAATAGTGCTGTGATATAGTGCAGGGAGAATAGTGCTGTGATATAGTGCAGGGAGAATAGTGCTGTGATATAGTGCAGGGAGAATAGTGCTGTGATATAATGCAGAGAATAGTGCTGTGATATAGTGCAGGGAGAATAGTGCTGTGATATAGTGCTGGGAGAATAGTGCTGTGATATAGTGCAGGGATAATAGTGCTGTGATATAGTGCAAGGATAATAGTGCAGTGATATAGTGCCGTGATATAGTGCAGGGAGAATAGTGCTGTGATATAGTGCAGGGAGAATAGTGCTGTGATATTGTGCAAGGATAATAGTGCAGGGATAATAGTGCCGTGATATAGTGCAGGGATAATAGTGCTGTGATATAGTGCAGGGATAATAGTGCTCTGATATAGTGCCGGGAGAATAGTGCTGTGATATAGTGCAGGGAGAATAGTGCTGTGATATAGTGCAGGGATAATAGTGCTGTGATATAGTGCAGGGATAATAGTGCTGTGATATAGTGCAGGGATAATAGTGCTGTGATATAGTGCAGGGATAATAGTGCTGTGATATAGTGCAGGGAGAATAGTGCTGTGATATAGTGCAGGGATAATAGTGCTGTGATATAGTGCAGGGATAATAGTGCTGTGATATAGTGCAGGGAGAATAGTGCTGTGATATAGTGCAGGGAGAATAGTGCTGTGATATAGTGCAGGGAGAATAGTGCTGTGATATAGTGCAGGGAGAATAGTGCAGGGATTGTTAGTGTGAGAACACTGAGTGATCTGATCCGCAGCACAAACACCTGTGCTAACGCTGTACCTGCCTTCCTACAGAAAGTACCGTCTCACTGGGAACGGTACGGTGGGGTCTGGGTATTAAACAGCGTCCGATTAACCCCTTCGCTGCTGGAGCAGCCTGCCATGCCAGCCTGGACATTCAGGAGCGTCATAATGAAGTACTTAAAACTAGAGTGTAAGCTCTTCGGGGCACAGAGCTCACTGAGCCAGCGTTACATTTTGCTCCGCATGGCACAGCTCAAGCATTAAGCTTGTCACCTCCGCAATGTCATTACAAATGGGTGACAGGCGAGTGACAGGAAGACGCCCTCACCACATGCTGTGTGTCACAGCAGAGAACAGCCGAAGATGCTTTATAAATAAGGGATGAGCGGGGCGCTGAGAGACTGACAGCATGTCACAGCCGTTCCCGGGCTGACTGCACCCGCTGGGAGAACCTTGTCAGTAAGGTGGCACCGTTATACTGGATCCTGGAAGAAAAAAAGATGGCGGCACACAGGTGTAGCAGCAAACATTTGCTGAAGTTTACTTTATGCTCAAGCAGACAAAGCGTTAACGTTTCGGGAACACAAACCCTTCCTCAGATAATGCCACCCTTAAAGGTAAATGTCTGTAAATTTTTGCTACTATACCTGTGTGCCTCCATCTTTTTTGTTGCTGCATTTTATATATATATACTAGCTGAGAGACCCGGCGTTGCCCATGAGTTAAATTTCCCGCTAGGAGGAGGAGGACGGGGGCGGGGGGGGGACGGGGGCGGGGGGGGATGGAGGGACAAGGGGGGACAGGGGGGGACGGGGGAGGGGGACAGGGGGGGATGGGGGGGAGAGTGGACAGGAGGGTGGGGGGGAGAGTGGACAGGAGGGTGGGGGGGAGAGTGGACAGGAGGGGTGGGGGGAGAGTGGACAGGAGGGGTGGGGGGGAGAGTGGACAGGAGGGTGGGGGAGAGTGGACAGGGGGGGTGGGGGGAGAGTGGACAGGGGGGGGTGGGGGGAGAGTGGACAGGGGGGGTGGGGGGAGATTGGACAGGGGGGGTGCGGGGAGAGTGGACAGGAGGGGTGGGGGGAGAGTGGACAGGAGGGGTGGGGGGAGAGTGGGCAGGAGGGGTGGGGGGAGAGTGGACAGGAGGGGTGGGGGGAGAGTGGACAGGAGGGGTGGGGGGAGAGTGGACAGGAGGGGTGGGGGGAGAGTGGACAGGAGCGGTGGGGGGAGAGTGGACAGGAGGGGTGGGGGGAGAGTGGAAAGGAGGGGTGGGGGGAGAGTGGACAGGGGGGGGTGGGGGTAGAGTGGACAGGGGGGGTGGGGGGAGAGTGGACAGGGGGTGTGGGGGGAGAGTGGACAGGGGGGAGTGGGGGGAGAGTGGACAGGAGGGGGGTGGGGGGAGAGTGGACAGGAGGGGTGGGGGGAGAGTGGACAGGGGGGGTGGGGGGACAGTGGACAGAGGGGAGAGTGGACAGGAGGGGTGGGGGGAGAGTGGACAGGGGGGGTGGGGGGAGAGTGTACAGGGGGGGTGGGGGGAGAGTGGACAGGGGGGGTGGGGGGAGAGTGGACAGGGGGCGGGTGGGGGGAGAGGGTGGACAGTGGGGGGAGAGTGGACAGGAGGGGTGGGGGGAGAGTGGACAGGAGGGGTGGGGGGAGTGGACAGGAGGGGTGGGGGGAGTGGACAGGGGGGAGAGTGGACAGGAGGGGGGGTGGGGGGAGAGTGGAAAGGAGGGGGGGTGGGGGGAGAGTGGACAGGAGGGTGGGTGGGGGAGAGTGGACAGGAGGGGGGGTGGGGAGAGAGTGGACAGGAGGGGGGGTGGGGGGAGAGTGGCCAGGAGGGGGGGTGGGGGGAGAGTGGACAGGAGGGGGGGTGGGGGGAGAGTGGACAGGAGGCGGGGAGGGGGAGAGTGGACAGGAGGGGGGGTGGGGGGAGAGTGGACAGGAGGGGGGGAGAGTGGACTGGAGGGGGGGAGAGTGGACAGGAGGGGGGACAGTGGACAGGAGGGGGGACAGTGGACAGGAGAGGGGGGACAGTGGACAGGAGGGGGAGTGGACAGGAGGGGGGAGAGTGGACAGGAGGGGGGGTGGACAGTGGACAGGAGGGGGGGACAGTAGACAGGAGGGGGGGACAGTGGACATTAGGGGGGGGACAGTGGACAGGAGGGGGGACAGGAAGGGGGGACAGTGGACAGGAGGGGGGGACAGTGGACAGGAGAGGGGGACAGAGTGGACAGGAGGGGGGGACAGAGTGGACAGGAGGGGAGGTGGGGGGAGAGTGGACAGGAGGTGGGGTGGGGGGAGAGTGGACAGGAGGGGGGGTGGGGGGAGAGTGGACAGGAGGGGGGGTGGGGGGAGAGTGGACAGGAGGGGAGGAGAGGGGGAGAGTGGACAGGAGGGGGGGTGGGGGGAGAGTGGACAGGAGGGGGGGAGAGTGGACAGGAGGGGGGGACAGTGGACAGGAGGGGGGACAGTGGACAGGAGGGGGGGGACAGTGGACAGGAGGGGGGGGACAGTGGACAGGAGGGGGGCAGTGGACAGGAGGGGGGGACAGGAGAGGGGGACAGTGGACAGGAGGGGGGAGAGTGGACAGGAGGGGGGGGAGAGTGGACAGGAGGGGGGGACAGTGGACAGGAGGGGGGGACAGTGGACAGGAGGGGGGGACAGGATGGGGGGACAGTGGACAGGAGGGGGGAACAGTGGACAGGAGGGGGGGACAGTGGACAGGAGGGGGGGACAGTGGACAGGAGGGGGGACAGTGGACAGGAGGGGGGGACAGTGGACAGGAGGGGGGGACAGTGGACAGGAGGGGGGACAGTGGACAGGAGGGGGGGAGAGTGGACAGGAGGGGGGGGACAGTGGACGGGATGGGGGGACAGTAGACAGGAGGGGGGGGACAGTGGACGGAAGGGGGGGGCAGAGGACAGGAGGGGGGACAGTGGACGTGAGGGGGGGCAGTGGACAGGAGGGGGGGGCAGTGGACAGGAGGGGGGGCAGTGGACAGGAGGGGGGGGGACAGTGGACAGGAGGGGGTGTGGGTTGCTTAAAATTTCCGGGTCCCTCCTCTCCACTCCCTGCTGCCTGCCCACTGCCTGTCCCCCCGCCGGGGAGGGAGGTGAGTTGGAGCACCGGGAGGTGAGTCAGCGCCGGGGAGGGGAGGTGAGTCAGCGCCGGGGAGGGGAGGTGAGTCAGCACCAGGGAGGGGAGGTGAGTGGAGGGGAGGGGAGGTGAGTGGAGGGGAGGTGAGTGGAGCGCCGGGGAAGGGAGGTGAGTGGAGCGCCGGGGAGGGAGGGAGGTGAGTGGAGCGCCGGGGAGGGAGGGAGGTGAGTGGAGCACCGGGGAGGGAGGTGAGTGGGAGCGCCGGGAGGGAGGTGAGTGGGAGCACCAGGTAGGGAGGTGAGTGGGAGCGCCAGGTAGGGAGGTGAGTGTGAGCGCCAGGGAGGGAGGTGAGTTGGAGCGCCGGGGAGGGAGGTGAGTTGGAGCACCGGAGAGGGAGGTGAGTTGGAGCGCCGGGGAGGGAGGTGAGTTGGAGCGCTGGGGAGGGAGCTGAGTGGGAGTGCCAGGGAGGAAGGTGAGTGTGATGGGGGGGAGAGGACAGAGAGAGTGTGTGTGGCTGAGGGGGAAGATAGGTGTGTGTGTGTGTGTGTGTGTGTGTGTGTGTGTGTGTGTGTGTGTGTGTGTGTGTGTGTGTGTGTGTGTGTGTGTGTGGCAGTTGGGTGACGTCAGAGCCACCAATCTGATTGGCCAGAGGCTGAGGACCAATCAGATTCACCGCCGATAGCACTAACCTTTCGATTTTATATATTAAAGATATATATATATACACCTCTGCATACCTGTATATTGTTTATACTGGATCCTTGGGCATCACCTAAACTGGGAGACTTTCCAAGTAAGCAGGTTTTCTTTTCACGCAGTTGGTTGCGACAGGTTCAATGCCAGGACCATCCTTCCTCTAATTATAGAGGTAAATAAGGATTTTAATCAGGTAGTGCTAGGACCTGCGATATTATGGTCATGCCTTGAAAGTGGGCCGCTTTGGCCAAAGGGTTAACTAAATGACTCCTTTTCAAGAGATATTAAGGTATTCCACTGTGTATTTTTGTCACATTGGATGTTGCTCTGGACTTCTTTGTTTCTTGCTTCCTCTAGATCAATAAGGAAGTACGGATATAGGATAAAGTATCTGTCTAAATTTAGCATAGGTTGAACTTGATGGATGTATGTGTTTTTTCAACTTGGTCTGCTATATGCAACGTGTTACTGCGGTAAAGTGCTATGTACCTGGATGGTGCTATATACACACACACACACATACACGACCTCTAACACTTCTCCTGAAATTACATCAGCAGCCAAAAAAACTGACCAACACTGCAGATTGTCCAGAAGTGACGTGGTTCTGAGAGTCACCCCAATGTGGTTTCAATGACAAATCTCACCGCATTTCCGAGCACCAGATCTTACCCCCTCAGCAGTTCTCATCACCAGTATATTAGTATATGACCCTGTGTGCGTCTTCACTGCGTCACCGTACGAGAATGCTTTGCTTTTCTTGAATGTTTCTTCGCAGCCTCTTCTGCAGAATTTCCCTAAAATGTATACAGGGTATATATTTAAATGGCAGAATAAAAAATAATAATGTAGGAATTTCATGGTGACTGAAAGGAGATACAGTAGTGTCAGGATAGAGGATTTTACAGCGAGAAATAGGGACACCTTGTGGCCGACTGAAGGTATAACTTGGTATTAGAGGTGCAGTTCCACCTGAGACCAAACTGGTTGTGATTAGAGATGAGAGAGTCCAGAATTCTGTAATCCCGACCCACATGAGACTCGGGAATCCAAGAAAAATGTAACCGGAGGCTTGGATCTCCGTGCCGGGGCCACAGGTATTCACCCCCCCCCCTTCCTAATAAAGCAGCCCGTCTCTTCCCCGGAAGCCATTCGGTCGTGGCGTTGGGACAAGAGGGCGAGGGATTACATCAGGGGGGCACAACTCTACTCCTCAAGACCCTCCAACAGGTCAGGTTTTGAGGATATCCCAGCTTTAGCACAGGTGGCTCAATCAGTGGCTCAGTTGAAGACTGCACCACCTGTGCTGAAGCAGGGATACCCTCAAAACCTGACTTGTTGGTAGCCCTTGAGGACTGGAGTTGGCCACCCCTGCCTTAGTGCCCAGTGACACCACACAACCTATGGGTAACCATACCTATTGTATGAGGGTCACCCAACTCTACGAACGCTACGAATGGTCGGACAAATTCAGACCCCTTCACCCTATGATAGAAGTATAAGACGGATTTCTAATTCGCCTTCAGCCCTATGTCTCAGGACACCCGTTAGTGAATAGATAAGTGTCCCTCATGTAGCACCGGTCATTCCAGGTCTAATAACACAAGCCCCCGACGCAGGCCAGAAATAGACAGAAAGCCAGACATGATTCATGCAAACAGCGATTAGCTCGGAAACTGCTGTTGGCTTCCTGTATTCAGCCTGATCTCTGCCTGGGAGAAATAACACGGAGCTTCGTGGCACAGGACATGGCATCAGGCAGGCAGCAGGGTGTAGAGATTCCTACATGCGAGAAAAGCCACGGGACAGTGACACGTACAGCACCAGCCACGGCGGTGACAGGTTCTTTTTTTTCGGAACTCAAATTTTATTGAAAATCAATAGTGTAGATACATATCTGTACATCAAACTTCTGGGGTAAAATAATATCATGGGGAGGGGGGGGGGGGGAAGCAGTTACCTTCCTGCATTCACGTAGTGGTACACAACTAAAATCTCTGTACAGTCCTGGTCCAGCATTTCCCAAAAGGATAATTATTCAGAGCTATCTGGTAGCCAACTTCAATCCCTTGTCAAAGGAGAAATATCTTCGACTATCATAGCAGGATGGTGGCCATACTCACCCCTGGGATGTCATCGAGTTTTCCAGGGCTGGCCAACTTTTTGGAATTTAGTGCCGGTATCATTGACCAAGCTCAGACGCGCTATTAGAGAGGGTTGGGGTTCCTTACAATGCATCTGATCTCAGACGCGCTATTAGAGAGGGTTGGGGTTCCTTACAATGCATCTGATCTCAGGCGCGCTATTAGAGAGGGTTGGGGATCCTTACAATGTATCTGATCTCAGACGCGCTATTAGAGAGGGTTGGGGTTCCTTACAATGCATCTGATCTCAGACACGCTATTAGAGAGGGTTGGGGTTCCTTACACTGCATCAGATCTCAGACACGCTATTAGAGAGGGTTGGGGTTCCTTACAATGCATCTGATCTCAGACGCGCTATTAGAGAGGGTTGGGGTTCCTTACAATGCATCAGATCTCAGACGCGCTAGTAGAGAGGGCTGGGGCTCCTCAAAATTTGACATAGGGTTCCTTCACCAAAAAAAAAAAAAAAAGGGTTGACAACCATTGGCTTATACACAAACAAATCCATATATGTACTTGTAATATATACATACTGTACATTGTTTGGATATACTAATTTTGTATCACTATATTTTATCTTTATATCCCCACGAATTAATGTTGGGTTTGTTTTGAGACATGGTTATATTGTGTATATAAATAATTCACCATTAGTTTGACACTAGTGATTGGGTACTTTGTAGTCCAGACATGATTACTTTCCCCTGGAGTAAATTTGGCGAGAGGTAGTAGAGGTTGAAGGTGTGTAAACTAGGGAAGAACCATTGGCTGTTTTCAGTCTGTGGGAACGGGCATGATTAAGGGGCATTTGGCTCCGAAACGTCGCCCCCCTAAATTTTTATTGCCTTAAACTTTACGTGTATTGTACGTTGTTCCCCTTCCTTTTTTTTTGTGAGTTTCATCCCCTTGTTCCCCTTCCTCCCCCTCTGTACTGGTTTTCTCCACGAGATGTCCTCTCCACACCCTATGCCAGGGCTGATTTTGTAGCTGCTATTGCATTCAATACATTGATTCTCTTGTTGACAGATTTTGTCTTTATTCCTTTATTGTGTGCTCGGGACCCCTGTATATATTACTGACTTACTTAGGGGGTTAGAGGTTAGCCCTTGTTCCCGTGCACCATATCATTTACTTTCCATACGGATTTGGTTGTGGAGTGCTACCTTGCACACATACTTTTTGTATTTAATACTCCGGGTTTCGGCTCTCAAAGCAGGTTTTGGAAAAAGTCTCTGAAAAAAAGCTCCATGTGCAGCCAAAACGGTGAGTATTACGTATTACCTTTATCTTTTTTTAAACATTGGTGTGCGTGTACAACAATAAATAATCACTCTGCCCGTCTGTCTTTTTCCCCCTTTTCTCACGAACCTGTTGCCAGATGTGGGGGGGGGGGGGGGAAAACCTCCCTGCTCCAGACATTAGTAACGCGAACGGAAAGGAGCTCATTACATCTGGGAAAATAAGCTAAACAATCCCATTATAGAACATTTAAACCAATGCCGGTTTGTTTTTCTCACGGTTTTTAAATTGCTCTTTTAAAATCTACTCATTTTATTCTTAATTACCCCTTTTAAAGAATCCTAAATAAAAACAAAAAATTGCTTTGCAAAGTCACCATTTTTAATCCCCTTGAAGCCAAAATCCTGCGGTGAATCCAAAGAACCGAAAAGTGAATTGAATGAGGGTCACCCAACTCCTGGAACGGATTGATGCCTACACCAGTTGGAGGCACCAAAGAGAGTTGAAAGTGCGTCGCCGTGTGAATGTTACACAATTAAGGCCTGTGGTACAGTCCAAAAACCCCGAGAGAGCTCAGCGCCTCCAGCCCAGGAGTCTGTTCCAGTGGTGAGTGAAGGCCGGAGAGCTGATCAGGCCGATGACGATTAGTAACAGCAGGTACAGGGTCATCAGGATGGCAAAACGATGCGTGGAAAAACAAGATGGCTGGCGGGATCTGCCAGAGAAACGGGAGAAAAGTTAAACACACACACAGGATGGAGTAGAGAGCAAGCAAAGTACCCAGCCAGCCACGAGCTGAAGGGATTAAAGGTGCAATACGGACGATGCAATAAAGTAAAAATACCATATTTAACCATTTGGTTAATAACACAGTCTAGTACACTTCATGTACACTCTCCAGGTGACCTAATCACATCTCTTGGGTCCCTTTCAGTCTTGTTTTCAATGCCCAGTCCTTCGGTGCACTCGAGACCTCTTTCCTCGTGTCAGCACCCGTGTGAACTGAGGAAAATCTTTCCTGTGTCTCACATGACACACTTTCACAGAGCTCTCATTAGGCAGGTGGAGACTAGTTAATTGAGTGGCTGCAATTAACTCTCTCTCGGCTGGATACTCAGAGCCCTAAGGCTGCTTTATTTAAAACAGAGATAAGTCCCTGTTACACCCAGGCTGTGCTGAAATGCTGTGTAATGCGGCAGGCACAAGCTTATAGGGTTCCATGTTAAAATGGACAAGAGGCAGTAAAGAGTGACACTGTGCTCATTTGCATGCCATTACCCATAATCCCTGGCTGCAGTGGAAGCATTGCATGGTAAGAGATAATGGGGAAGGGCAGACCTGCCGGAGACGTGGGAATGTGCTCACACGCGGGAGTTTTTATTTACTGAATAGCTTTTGAAACTTGGGGCCAGAATATTAGCGCTTCACACGTCACAACAATAAATAGCATTATGGCTTCCCTCCTCTGACATTCGGGACGGGAAGAGAGAACCCTGCCACGGTTACAAGGTCTCCCCGACCAGGGCAGAGGCGCAATTTGTCAGGCCCTTCAAAACATTCAACTTGTTAAAAACGTAACAAAATAAATATGCGCTTTACCACCTTGCAGGCTGCTCTAGCAGTGCGGGGGTTAACATGAAGTAGCCAAGGGGTGGCCAATTCCCGTGCTCAAGAACCACCAACAGGCCAGGGTATCCCTGCTTCAGCACAGGTGACTTCGACTGAGCCACCTGCGCTGAAGCAGGGATGTCCTCAAAACCTGGCCTGTTGGTGGCCTTTGAGGACTGGTTTGGCCCTCCCCTGCTGCAGCCCAGCACACAGTGCGAGTAATGTACGTTTGTCTCTGGGTGAGCAGACACATTGTACATCACACTGCAGGGTGACGTCTCCCTCCTGCGATGGATGAAGAGACCAGCGAGTCCAGCGGCTCAAGCTCTGCTCACCTCCTCTGTGGCTGCTTCTGAGAATACACCAGCAGGTATTTCACGCGCAGCAGCTGGTTATTTGTCACCACAAAATATTTCTGCGGCACATCTCCCCCCTCGCTGTTTCGGGCTCTGGCTCGCGTCCGGTCGATTTCGGAGGAATCTGCATGAAGAAGGGGGAAGATGTGTACACAGAACCAATGAAACCGCAAAACCCAAACACTCAAAATATTTCCCTACGGCTCCTGTGTTACCTCCGCTGCGCAGCGTCTCCAGCTGAGGTCTTCATCGCGTCAAGAAACATTGATCATCATGTTCACACAGACTAAATTATTGAGGTCCAGGTCTAAAATTCATGAGGCCTCTAATACAAGGGGCTCAACGTCAGTCCTCAAGCCCCCCCAACAGGTCAGGTTATACAAGCTTCAGTACAGGTGGCTGAATAAGAGGCACCTGTGCTAAAGCATTGACGGATTGAGCCACCTGTGCTGAAGCAGGGATATCCTGAAGACCTGTGATGGGGGCTTGAGGGCTAGAGTTGAGCCCCCCTGCTCGAAGATATCAGGCTCCGATTTTATGAATGTATCACAAGACCGTTTCAAACTCCCTCAGTCGTGTGTGATTTATACAACTCATTTAAACTTTAACAAGTAAAACTACTTCCACAATCGGAGAGACCAAACCCCCCTGTCTGCAACGCAGACTGCCCGCTCCCCAGAGAGCGGCCTTTCCCTCTCTGCATATCGCGGGGCTCACCTTTCTTCTTCGCTTGGCACTTGACGTCAGGGTGGTCTATCATTTCGCACACGGCTACGCAGCTTAGCGCTGGTCCCAGGACGCTTTGCGTCCAGCCCAGGCCGTGTGGGCTGTACAGAAGTGCCAGGCCCAGGTCACTGGTTAGGTAGGTGCCTTCCCCAAACAAGGAAGTCTGCAAGAGAAAGGAGGGATCCCACATTTGCACTGCGCCGCTGGTACATGGGATCTAATATTTGGATTCTCTTAAGACAGAAGGTCAGTAAAGACACAAAAAGACAAGTGTGATGCACTTTGTAGTTAAAATACACACATTTATTTTACGGTGCTAATTTCTATTGAAAGAAAGACGGGATTCATTTTAGCAGAACTCTCTCCCCGGCTTTCCAAGAATAAACACGGTACAGGCCTTTCTAATTTATGATGCATATACATGTTCCCAGTGTTCAGGAGATTCAGCGTTTTGGGACACTGTGTCACTACCTGCAAAGTGTGCCGTTAGGTACGGGTATATATAACCGAATAAAGAAGTAGAGAACCAAGTCTTACTTCCTAATCTCTCCCATGGCAGAGCACAATGAATGACTATGTATCTCCTGCTACCAGCAGTAAGTGCTCCCTGCATAGCAAGGACCATGCAGAACATGCCATGCGTGTGCACGCCGTGCTCCCCGCAGAACATGCAGTGCGTGTGCACGCCGTGCTCCCCGCAGAACATGCAGTGCTCCACGCAGAACATGCAGTGCGCGTGCACGCCGTGCTCCCGCAGAACATGTAGTGCGTGTGCATGCCAGGAGCCCTGGGCAGCAGCTGCGGTCAGACCTTACCTTGTTCAGGTGGCAGTGTAAGCCATTATGCAGTATGGAGTGGAAGTTTTCCAGCCGGCTGCCGTGCAGGGCGTACATCAGCTCCCTCTCCCCGCGGGTCTCCTGGAATTTGTCTCTCAGCTGCTTGCAGTAGTCTATTTCAAACAGGAAGTCAGGAGTTGGCAGAGCAACACTGGGAAAGCCTGTCAGTGCTTGGACTTCCTCATACTAAAAACAGCAAGGGATGCGCGGCCTTAACGTTCAAGGCTGCAGTTATATTGCCAATAAGGTTAGTACAGACGCTGCCTGCCCTGCTAATCAGACGCACACGTGTGGCTCAGGTCTCATTACAGAGACTGTGACTGAAACCAGCAGCACCGTGACAAAGGCCCAGGGTGTGGGACACGGAATCTGCCACCTTTATAACCACTGAACCGCCACACATTCTGCCTCCGATATTAATCCTGCGGTGAGGAGCTTTGCACCTGAAGATCTTTGCGGTGTCCTTAACGGGTCGCAAGTGACATTAAAAAAAGGCACAAGGAGCCAAATGCTGGAGATCTTCACGTGGCTCGTGGCACAGACCGCGGCACTGACCGACAGATCATTACATTGCATCTGCAGGAGAAAAGATTAGGCTTGGGTTCAGCAGTTTTTGGCCAGGCGTAACCGGGAGGGGGCGCACAAAATTTGGGCCGCAACTTATTAGTGGCCGCGGCGGGCTGCCGTTTTTCACCCACAACGGTTTGCTTTGTTCTTTATTTCCGAAATAATTCGAAAGCCATTGTTAGTAAAACAGATTAAACATACAGTAGCTAATATGCTTCAATTAATAGTTCCCCAAGGAAAACACATTGATTTTGCTAAAGCTGTAGATGTACTAAGCAGTTGCATTAGGGATGGGAGGGGGGGGTGAAACTTAAGCTAAGGACGCAAATTAGTAAATTGTTTAAATAAAAATTGTGGAACTGAACTTTTCACTGATAACTCGTGTGGTTTGGTTCAAAATACTTTTGATGAGACAAGTGGAGTCTGGGAGAGAGCGAGTTAGTATTTACTAGGTAATTAGAGTAGTCTTTATTGTAAAAACTATTTTAACCAGTTTCAAATGGCGCTGATAATTTTCACCACACGGTACATGTCATTAACAAAAAACATGGTCATTGTGAAACTTAACCCACAAAGATTACAGTTTCATTTCGTAGCTGTTAAAGGCGTCACAACACAGGTCAGCGTCGTCACACTGTCACCCTATGACACCCTTACTGGCGGTGACCATCTTAACCACAAACCAGCTCTCCCTTCTCTCTGAATGGTAACAGGATCCTCACCGGTCAGTGCCTTAGCACGGTGACAAGATCCAGAAGGTCTCAGGGTCACCTCACCCAAAAAAATGCCAATGTTAACCCACTGATAGAAGAGACCGATGTGTTGCCTCTAGCAGTGGAGGGGTTAGAACTGAGTTCTCCACGCTAGAAAAGGGAACATTGAAGCAGAGGAATGCAGCTCACCTTATCTTTTTTGAGGCTTTTAATGGTAAAAAGCTTCTCTGATAAAGTCCAGTCCAGAAGGGCCATACTTTTCTGGTCTCTCCCCGTGTTACTTTGGATTATTTCTTGCAGGCTGGGCAAACCGTTTGTGTCTGCAAGCTAACAACAAAACACAATGCTGCTCACACCATACCTGAATGATTATTGAGCGTGTACTCCCCTCCGAGACGCATTTAGATCTAAGCCCGTGTTCCCCAAATACAGCTTGCTGAAGGGTTCAATCCTTCAAAAAGGAACTAAATAAGATATTAAGATTTGTATTTAGCTTTTAACTAGCGTTTAACCCGCCTTTCAGAAATGTAAAGATGCCAACATAGGCTGCGGCCATGTTCGGGGAGACGGCGTGGAGGCGTGCGCGCGACGTCAGCCGCGTTTTAGTGGGAGCGTTTTCTGGCCGGGCTAGACGCGATGGGGAGGCGTGTCTGGGGCGTTACGGAGCTGGTTCGCCCTCATTGGGCAAATCGCTCAAGTGACCTGCCCATCGCGCCGTGGAATCAAATGTAACTGCTTCCTCGCGCTGTCGCACGCGCGGTCCATGGCTGCGATCATTGCTGTAAGGCATCCGCGCCGTCTCCCTGAACATGGCCGCAGCTTTCAAGGAAACGACACATTGGGTTTTTTTGTTTTTTTTTTACATAAGTAGAGAACATAGCGGCTTTAGAGCAAAAAAACAAAAACACTTTATAAATGCGGAAAGAGATTATTGCCGTTACCTTCCTTGTGTTAGTGACACTATCTGTATATTAGAACAGGGTCACTTTATCTGTATATTAGACCGAACCGTCCTGGGAAATCTTCCATCCAAAACACCTGGAAAGCCTTCTCAAATGACTTACTAAATGTATTACTGAGCACGGGCAAATCAATACAGACATGCGCAGAAAGCCTCACACTCAGGGCCACGCAGGCTAAATAAACATACTTCCAAAGTACACAAGAGGGAAAAAATACAGCTGTCTTTCCAGCAAATGGAAAAGGCTGAAGGAGCGGCTCAGTGAGTCAATACGCTGACAACAGTGACACGGAGCGTGACGCAGGGGAGCCGGGTTCTAATCCCGGCGTCGGCTGCTTGTGACCTTGGGCTAGTCACTTTATCTCCCTGTGCCTCAGGCACCAAAAACGGATTGATTTGGACTAGGGACTGCGCCTGTAACATCCCTGTGCGCTGCGCATTGCGCGCTATGCTGTAATTGTGACGCGCTTCCAGTCCCATTGGGAGAAAAGTGATACATGAAATAAACGCATTATTAAATGACGCCACACATTGTGCTCACAACCTCTCTGCCTTTCCTTATAGATCCCAAGCGCCACCCAACAGTTTCTACATTACCTAGCGTACCAGTGCTGTGTAAGTTTATGTTGCAACAGTTTCTGCATTTGTATTGTAATTCCATTGCGGGAACCGTATCCAAGCTGAAACGGAGACTAAGTTTCAAATCCCAGTCTCAGATCCTTATGACATTGGGCAAGTGGTATTATCCGCCTGTGCCGGGGGCACCAAAATTAGATTGCAGGGACTGTGTCTTGCCAAAAGTCCAAGGTTGGACCGAAACGCAGATCCTGTTTAAATACATAGATATTTTCCACCAGGACATCGGGACTGCCTGGATTTATTTGTTCCTACTGTACAATTCTATGTGCAGCTGTGTGTGTAATTAATACCCCCAGTGGTAACGCGCTGTAGAAAATGTTGGACTTACCAAGGCATCGAAGTCCTTATAATCGTCGCTGGCATAGAACGGAGGGAACGGTCGCAGGACGGAGTCCCGTTTGTAGCTTTTTAAAGCCGACATGAAGAGGCTGCATTTCAGATCAGCTGCCAGCAGATCCCTCGCTATGATCTGCTCGGTCATTTCTCTTTAGGCCCCGCTCGCACAGCGTGCTACACGACGTGCGCGCGCTTACGAGGTTATCCAGCGCCCTGAGGTCACGGGGCGTGATGGCAGCCCTGGGGTAAAGAGAAAAGTAGGGATACTGAGGCACCTCTCATAGTACTCCGACCACGAAACTTTTCCTCACACTTCTTTAGCTCTCGGCCTATTCACAGACTTCTGGACATCCTAATTGGGGTAAATGATGTGGGCCGGCGGCATGGGGTGAGGAGGCGCCGGCGGCATGGGGTGACGAACGGTTAGAGACATGGGTTGAGATGGGATCAGCGACATGAGGTGAGGGGGTATATGGTGTGGGACATCAGCATGTAGTGATGGTGTTCAGCTGCATGACAGTGGGAAGGGGGGGTCAGCGTGCCATGAGGTGGGGAGGGGGGGTCAGCGTGGCATGAGGTGGGGAGGGGGGGTCAGCGTGGCATGAGGTGGGGAGGGGGGGGTCAGCGTGGCATGAGGTGGGGAGGGGGGGGTCAGCGTGGCATGAGGTGGGGAGGGGGGGGTCAGCGTGGCATGAGGTGGGGAGGGGGGGTCAGCGTGGCATGAGGTGGGGAGGGGGGGGTCAGCGTGGCATGAGGTGGGGAGGGGGGGGTCAGCGTGGCATGAGGTGGGGAGGGGGGGGTCAGCGTGGCATGAGGTGGGGAGGGGGGGTCAGCGTGGCATGAGGTGGGGAGGGGGGGTCAGCGTGGCATGAGGTGGGGAGGGGGGGGTCAGCGTGGCATGAGGTGGGGAGGGGGGGGTCAGCGTGGCATGAGGTGGGGAGGGGGGGGTCAGCGTGGCATGAGGTGGGGAGGGGGGGTCAGCGTGGCATGAGGTGGGGAGGGGGGGGTCAGCGTGGCATGAGGTGGGGAGGGGGGGTCAGCGTGGCATGAGGTGGGGAGGGGGGGGTCAGCGTGGCATGAGGTGGGGAGGGGGGGGTCAGCGTGGCATGAGGTGGGGAGGGGGGGGTCAGCGTGGCATGAGGTGGGGAGGGGGGGGTCAGCGTGGCATGAGGTGGGGAGGGGGGGGGTCAGCGTGGCATGAGGTGGGGAGGGGGGGGTCAGCGTGGCATGAGGTGGGGAGGGGGGGGTCAGCGTGGCATGAGGTGGGGAGGGGGGGGTCAGCGTGGCATGAGGTGGGGAGGGGGGGGTCAGCGTGGCATGAGGTGGGGAGGGGGGGGTCAGCGTGGCATGAGGTGGGGAGGGGGGGGTCAGCGTGGCATGAGGTGGGGAGGGGGGTCAGCGTGGCATGAGGGGGGTCAGCGTGGCATGAGGGGGGTCAGCGTGGCATGAGGGGGGTCAGCGTGGCATGAGGGGGGTCAGCGTGGCATGAGGGGGGTCAGCGTGGCATGAGGGGGGTCAGCGTGGCATGAGGGGGGTCAGCGTGGCATGAGGGGGGTCAGCGTGGCATGAGGGGGGTCAGCGTGGCATGAGGGGGGTCAGCGTGGCATGAGGTGGGTCAGCGTGGCATGAGGGGGGTCAGCGTGGCATGAGGTGGGTCAGCGTGGCATGAGGTGGGGAGGGGGGTCAGCGTGGCATGAGGTGGGGAGGGGGGTCAGCGTGGCATGAGGTGGGGAGGGGGGTCAGCGTGGCATGAGGTGGGGAGGGGGGTCAGCGTGGCATGAGGTGGGGAGGGGGGTCAGCGTGGCATGAGGTGGGGAGGGGGGTCAGCGTGGCATGAGGTGGGGAGGGGGGTCAGCGTGGCATGAGGTGGGGAGGGGGGTCAGCGTGGCATGAGGTGGGGAGGGGGGTCAGCGTGGCATGAGGTGGGGAGGGGGGTCAGCGTGGCATGAGGTGGGGAGGGGGGTCAGCGTGGCATGAGGTGGGGAGGGGGGTCAGCGTGGCATGAGGTGGGGAGGGGGGTCAGCGTGGCATGAGGTGGGGAGGGGGGTCAGCGTGGCATGAGGTGGGGAGGGGGGTCAGCGTGGCATGAGGTGGGGAGGGGGGTCAGCGTGGCATGAGGTGGGGAGGGGGGTCAGCGTGGCATGAGGTGGGGAGGGGGGTCAGCGTGGCATGAGGTGGGGAGGGGGGTCAGCGTGGCATGAGGTGGGGAGGGGGGTCAGCGTGGCATGAGGTGGGGAGGGGGGTCAGCGTGGCATGAGGTGGGGAGGGGGGTCAGCGTGGCATGAGGTGGGGAGGGGGGTCAGCGTGGCATGAGGTGGGGAGGGGGGTCAGCGTGGCATGAGGTGGGGAGGGGGGTCAGCGTGGCATGAGGTGGGGAGGGGGGTCAGCGTGGCATGAGGTGGGGAGGGGGGTCAGCGTGGCATGAGGTGGGGAGGGGGGTCAGCGTGGCATGAGGTGGGGAGGGGGGTCAGCGTGGGATGAGGTGGGGAGGGGGGTCAGCGTGGCATGAGGTGGGGAGGGGGGTCAGCGTGGCATGAGGTGGGGAGGGGGGGGTCAGCGTGGCATGAGGTGGGGAGTGGGGGTCAGCGTGGCATGAGGTGGGGAGGGGGGGTCAGCGTGGCATGAGGTGGGGAGGGGGGGGTCAGCGTGGCATGAGGTGGGGAGGGGGGGGGTCAGCGTGGCATGAGGTGGAGGGGGGTCAGCGTGGCATGAGGTGAAGAGGGGGGTCAGCGTGGCATGAGGTGAAGAGAGGGGTCAGCGTGGCATGAGGTGAAGAGGGGGATCAGCGTGGCATGAGGTGGGGAGGGGTGGTCAGCGTGGCATGAGGTGGGGAGGGGGGGCAGTGGCATAAGGTGGGGAGGGGGGGGCAGTGGCATAAGGTGGGGAGGGGGGGGCAGTGGCATAAGGTGGGGAGGGGGGGGCAGTGGCATAAGGTGGGGAGGGGGGGGCAGTGGCATAAGGTGGGGAGGGGGGGGCAGTGGCATAAGGTGGGGAGGGGGGGGCAGTGGCATAAGGTGGGGGTTGCTAGCTGTACAATCCACCCTCTACTTCTTTCCTCCTCCCAGGAGACCCTCATTTATTGCCCCACACTCACCTCTTCTTCTCGCTGTCCTTCTTCTCCTCCTCTCCCTGTTCACACTCTGCTTCTAGTCTCTTCCGCTACCGCCCCAGCTGACGTGTCTCGCCCAGGCCCCAGCGCCCGGGCTGCCGGGCTGCCCACGGCCGTGCCTGCACATGGAAGTGACCCCGCTGTGGGTTACGAGACCCCGTGATACCGAAGAGGGCAGCCAGGAACTCAGAACATCACGTGCCAACCGGTCCCGGGCGCCGACTCACACACAGGCGGGAGGAAGCCACCTGCAGGGGGCCTGAGCAGCAGAGGATTCTGGGGGCTGTAGTTTTAGGCTCCAGCATTGAGTACTATGTAACAGTTAGAATAACACAATAACACTTACAATGAACTATATGTATAGATTATATTATTAAAATATATGTATTTATTTTAATATACTTATACACACACATACACAGACCCTTCAATTGTACCTATTTAGCATTTACAGTATGTTGGCACCAAAACCCCATTTCTAGGAATGTCTGATAATTAAAACGGGTTGGTGCTTAAAGCATTGACAGAACCGGCTGGTCACACAGGACCAGCAATCACCATTATTTTATGGACTTGTACAAAGTCCTGATCCTCAGCAGCTTGCAAGCTAACGCGCCATTTTGAATACCCTTCACGGCCATACTGTAAGGGGTTAACCTTCCCCGCACTCATTTATTCATTTTTATTGCACCCTTTCTCCTCGGGCGGTCAAGTTTTTCCGGCCTCCCCGAATTCACGCTGGCGCCCCTGCAAAAATATATATATATATTTTTTTTTAAATATCGACTCCAAACACGTCGGATTTTAGGGCGCGTTTTGGATTTTCGGACGCAGCAGATATCCCAAGGCTGCAGTGTAATGAGATTCCAGCCGGGCACAGGCGGGCGTTCCCTTTAACTTCGCCCGTCCCCGAGTTGCCGGTCGCGAAGAGGTTGGTTTTGAGATGGTACGAGTGGCGCTTTTCAGCGGGGAAGTGATTGATGGCTGGGGATGAATACAGGGGGGGTGTGGCTCAGCGCCCAGTTTCTGTAACTATGACAATGCGGCTTTTTTAGGGCTAACAAGAAAGAGGTTACCGCGGCTTATAAAGAGGCAGCTTTATGTCCACGTTGAAATTGGATCTGCTGCACTGCATGGTGATGCTGAGTATCTGTGCACCAATATGAATTCACTTTTAATATTAACTGCAAATTGTTGTCTCTGTACCAGGACAGGTTTTGCAGAGCCCCCTGGAAATGAACAGGTTAATTTATTTAGGTAATGAGTAGAGCGGCTCTGTGCGGGATATGCTCGTCCCGTTGCCTCTTAACGGCCATTAAAAAACGAGTGCAGGACAGAACAATGTTTGCGCACCCATTGTAAATTCTCATCCCCTTGCGTAACATATTCTACACCAGGGCTGGCCAACTCCAGTCCTCAAGGGCCACCAACAGCTCAGGTTTTCAGGATATCCCTGCTTCAGCACAGGTGGCTCAACCGGTGGCTCAGAAAGACTGAGCCACCTGTGCTGAAGCTGAAGACTGAGACACTGATTGAGCCACCTGTGCTGAAGCTGAAGACTGAGCCACTGATTGAGCCACCTGTGCTGAAGCTGAAGACTGAGCCACTGATTGAGCCACCTGTGCTGAAGCTGACGACTGAGCCACTGATTGAGCCACCTGTGCTGAAGCTGAAGACTGAGACACTGATTGAGCCACCTGTGCTGAAGCTGAAGACTGAGCCACTGATTGAGCCACCTGTGCTGAAGCAGGGATATCCTGAAAACCTGACGGTGTTCCTTGAGGACTGGAGTTGCTCACTCCTGCTATATAGCATCTATGGCATATACGTCACACGAGTGCTTAAAGGAGCGTTACATAGAGCTAGAGGAGGTGGATATAGTCTATCTTCAATTTAATATGGGGGGGCCACCTGTGCTGAAGCTGGGACTGATTGAGCCCCCTGTGCTGAAGCAACAATATCCTGAAAACCGGACCTGTTGGTAGCCATGAGGACTGGAGTTGGCCAGCCCTGATTTCTACTGTAATAACGTTTTACGTAAATCCCTTATTCTTTCAAACAGAACTTTATGATAATACAATAAAAAGTGGCGCTACTCCGCGCCTCCGCGTGCCACTACTCCACGCCTCCGCGTGCCACTACTCCGCGCCTCCGTGTGCCACTACTCCGCGCCTCCGCGTGCCACTACTCCGCGCCTCCGTGTGCCACTACTCCGCGCCTCCGCGTGCCACTACTCCGCGCCTCCGTGTGCCACTACTCCGCGCCTCCGCGTGCCACTACTCCGCGCCTCCGCGTGCCACTACTCCGCGCCTCCGTGTGCCACTACTCCGCGCCTCCGTGTGCCACTACTCCGCGCCTCCGCGTGCCACTACTCCGCGCCTCCGCGTGCCACTACTCCGCGCCTCCATGTGCCACTACTCCGCGCCTCCGCGTGCCACTACTCCGCGCCTCCGCGTGCCACTACTCCACGCCTCCGCGTGCCACTACTCCGCGCCTCCGCGTGCCACTACTCCGCGCCTCCGCGTGCCACTACTCCGCGCCTCCATGTGCCACTACTCCGCGCCTCCGTGTGCCACTACTCCGCGCCTCCGCGTGCCACTACTCCGCGCCTCCATGTGCCACTACTCCGCGCCTCCATGTGCCACTACTCCGCGCCTCCGCGTGCCACTACTCCGCGCCTCCGCGTGCCACTACTCCGCGCCTCCGCGTGCCACTACTCCGCGCCTCCGTGTGCCACTACTCCGCGCCTCCGTGTGCCACTACTCCGCGCCTCCGCGTGCCACTACTCCGCGTTTCCGCGTGCCACTACTCCGCGCCTCCGCGTGCCACTACTCCGCGCCTCCGCGTGCCACTACTCCGCGTTTCCGCGTGCCACTACTCCGCGCCTCCGCGTGCCACTACTCCGCGCCTCCGCGTGCCACTACTCCGCGCCTCCGCGTGCCACTACTCCGCGCCTCCGCGTGCCACTACTCCGCGCCTCCGCGTGCCACTACTCCGCGCCTCCGCGTGCCACTACTCCGCGCCTCCGCGTGCCACTACTCCGCGCCTCCGCGTGCCACTACTCCGCGCCTCCGCGTGCCACTACTCCGCGCCTCCGCGTGCCACTACTCCGCGCCTCCGCGTGCCACTACTCCGCGCCTCCATGTGCCACTACTCCGCGCCTCCATGTGCCACTACTCCGCGCCTCCGCGTGCCACTACTCCACGCCTCCGCGTGCCACTACTCCACGCCTCCGCGTGCCACTACTCCGCGCCTCCGCGTGCCACTACTCCGCGCCTCCGCGTGCCACTACTCCGCGCCTCCGCGTGCCACTACTCCACGCCTCCGCGTGCCACTACTCCACGCCTCCGCGTGCCACTACTCCGCGCCTCCGCGTGCCACTACTCCGCGCCTCCGCGTGCCACTACTTTGCGCCTCCGCGTGCCACTACTCCGCGCCTCCGCGTGCCACTACTCCGCGCCTCCGCGTGCCACTACTCCGCGCCTCCGCGTGCCACTACTCCGCGCCTCCGCGTGCCACTACTCCGCGCCTCCGCGTGCCACTACTCCGCGCCTCCGCGTGCCACTACTCCGCGCCTCCGCGTGCCACTACTCCGCGCCTCCGCGTGCCACTACTCCACGCCTCCGGGTGCCACTACTCCACGCCTCCGTGTGCCACTACTCCGCGCCTCCGTGTGCCACTACTCCGCGCCTCCGCGTGCCACTACTCCGCGCCTCCGCGTGCCACTACTCCACGCCTCCGCGTGCCACTACTCCGCGCCTCCGTGTGCCACTACTCCGCGCCTCCGCGTGCCACTATTCCGCGCCTCCGTGTGCCACTACTCCGCGCCTCCGTGTGCCACCACGCGTCCGGCCATCGCTGTATTCGTCTTTAAAAACAAGGAGAGTTTAAGCTACCCTCCTTACACAGGCGCGGCCTATCCACTCGGGACGGGGTGTTTGGAAGAGGGGGGTCGCGCACGCCAGCAGTGAAAGAGTCCTGTCTGGTCCCGCCCCCGTGGATGGGGCGGCTGATACATCTGGAGCCCGTTAAACTTTTAATACGGGGAGACGTGGATGGCTTTGAACGTGGAACCCCCTGGCTCCCCGACACGGAATCCCTCTGATCTTGTAAAGATCTGGAGGTTGCACAAGTCAAAAGACAGCTGTGCACAATCCAGCGTTATTCCCACGTTATCTGGGAGCGCGTACCGCGCCGTTAACCTCTTCACTGCCAGCGAAACATCCCTAGCAGCGCCAGGGAGTCCGCAGTGTCACCGTTACCGGTTTATTATATGTCTCGCTTTAAGAACTGGAGACCTGCTTTAAACATAAACCTGTCTTCTCTTTACTCACAATATAAACCAGGGGCGGCCAGCTGCAGTCCTCAAGGGGCCGCCAACAGGTCAAGTTTTCAGGAAATCCCTGCTTCAGCACGGGCGGCTCAATCAGGCCCAGCTTCAGCTTAGGCGGCTCAATCAGTGGCTCAGTCTTTGACTGAGCCACTGATTGAGCCACCTGTGCTGAAGCAGGGAAAACCTGCCCTGTTGGAAGCCCTTGAGGACTGGAGTTGCCCATATATAAATATACTATAAAGCTTTTAAATATGGCCTGGAAATTCCTAGAGCGCTGTCCCCTTGTTTAAAAGGATGTTTGTCTTTTACATAAGCAGTGTTACTGCTTTTTATAGCATTCCTCCCCCGTGTGTCAGGGAGATGAAACCTCATTATTAGTATGTATGTGTGTATATGTATGTATGTATACGTACGTATATGTATATGTATGTTTATCTTTATTTATATAGCTGAACTTTTCAAAGCCAGAAGGGCTAATGTCCCTTAAAGGTGCAGACCAGGCAATATCCTACGGGTGTTTTTTTGTTTGTTTTTTTAATAAATCCGTTCTGTACAATGGGAAAATACATGTAGCATTTATTTATTTTTTAAACTCTAAATTACATTTTTAATGTATTATTATGTAACAAGCCTTTTTTGTTTCTATAGCAGCCATTTACAAAGTCACATCCCCTTCCTCTCTTGAAACAGGCTCTGGCACAACCCTTTTTGAGCCCCACCCTCTCTCTAGCAGTGCACCAATTATATCTAGTGACTGCCTGGTCACATAATCTTCCCCCACAGAACTTTGCATCTTCGGTCCTCTTCCTTTGCACTGACAGCCATTTAGTGAACCCCCAAGCCTAACCTTCGCCGATCGATCGGCAACTTAGCTAATTCCTTACCATTGCATGGATTGTATTGATGCACATATTAAATGGGGGAAAAACAAACACCATTTTTTTTTAAATGGCAGCTTGTATGGCTGCGTTAACGCGTACAGTGGCAAGCTTTGCCCATACACTCCCACTGAGTATACTGACAGTATTCCTGCACCGCACCCCACATGCACACTGTGTGCACTCGTCAGGAATTGTCTGCTCCTACAGTACACCCCTCGTAAATCTTCCCCCTTTATTACAGCGCCATAAAGCCGCCCGTAAAACCCCATGACAGCGTTTATTTCTGCGCGATCAGTTAGGCGGCGCAGGTTTCATGTTACGAGCGCCTTTATCTCTTATACATGATCCGATTTCTTCATATGGGCATGAAACCCCCGAGACGTCCTTGTTCAGCACCCTCTGCGCACACACAGGGCGGCGCCGCGTAGAGCGGGGCGCTCAACTCCAGGCCTCAAGCCCCCCCACCCCCCCTTCCCCAAACAGGTCAGGTTTTCAGGATATCCCTGCTTCAGCATAGGTGGCACAATCAGAGGCTCAGTCTTCACATGTACACAGATACACACACATAACACAGTCATACACATCACACACACTGTCAGATTTCCCATTAGGCCCGGGCCTAAGGCGACAAAATTTGGGGGCTGCAAAAATGTCCGCCTCCATTCGCATTTGCCGCACTCTCGGGCCAATCAGACCTAATGGGAAGGGACTTACCTGCGCCGGCCGCCCCCGTTCTGCCGCCCTGCTTCTCCTTCAAAATGGAGCGTCAGATGACGGCGTGGAAATCACACGGTATCTCGTTTCCATGGCAATCGTTATGTCAAATTACGTCATGATGCCGTGTTGCCATGGTAACGACGCCATCTCGTTGGCGGCATCATTTGATGCTGTATTGGGAAGGAGAAGCAGGGCGGCAGAACGGAGGCGGCAAAACGGAGGCGGCGGAACGGAGGCGGCGGGCGCAGGCGGCAGAACGGAGGCGGCGGAACGGAGGCGGCGGAACGGAGGCGGCGGGCGCAGGCGGCGGAACGGAGGCGGCAGAACGGAGGCGGCGGAACGGAGGCGGCGGAACGGAGGCGGCGGAACGGAGGCGGCGGAACGGAGGCGGCGGATTTGTAAATCCTCCACTGATCACACATCACACACACACACAATACACATCATACACACACGCACACATCATACAGACACATACACACAATACACACACATACACATCAGACACACACATAATACACACAGACACAATCATACCTCTCCCACACACACAGACCTACACATCACACACACACGCACATACACATCACACACACGCACATACACATCACACACACACGCACATACACATCACACACACACAATACACACACATACACATCAGACACACACATAATACACACAGACACAATCATACCTCTCCCACACACACAGACCTACACATCACACACACACGCACATACACATCACACACACACGCACATACACATCACACACACACGCACACATCATACAGACACACACACACAATACACACACATACACATCAGACACACACATAATACACACAGACACAATCATACCTCTCCCACACACACAGACCTACACATCACACGCACATACACATCACACACGCACATACACATCACACACACACGCACACATCATACAGACACACACACACAATACACACACATACACATCAGACACACACATAATACACACAGACACAATCATACCTCTCCCACACACACAGACCTACACATCACACACACACGCACACATCATACAGACACACACACACGCACACATCATACAGACACACACACATAACACACACACACATACACATCAGACACACACATAATACACACAGACACAATCATACCTCTCCCACACACACAGACCTACACATCACACACACACGCACATACACATCACACACACGCACATACACACCACACACACACGCACACATCATACAGACACACACATACAATACACACACATACACATCAGACACACACATAATACACACAGACACAATCATACCTCTCCCACACACACAGACCTACACATCACACACACACGCACATACACATCACACACACACGCACATACACATCACACACACACGCACACATCATACAGACACACACACACAATACACACACATACACATCAGACACACACATAATACACACAGGCACAATCATACCTCTCCCACACACACAGACCTACACATCACACACACACGCACATACACATCACACACACACATCATACAGAGACACACACACAAAATACACACATACACATCAGACACACACATAATACACACAGACACAATCATATCTCTCCCACACACACAGACCTACACATCACACACACGCACATACACATTACACATCATACAGACACACACACAATACACAATATACACATAATACACACAAACACAGTCATACCTCTACCACACACACAGACCTATACAACACACACACACACACACACACACACACACACACACACACACACACACACACACACATCACACACAGACCTACACATCAGACACACACAGACACACAATAAAGACACAGCGCAGTAGTGTAGAACTAGATCTATTTTATTTTCAATTACAAGTAGCCACAGGCTAAAATCTAAGCGGGACATTGTACAAACTGTATTTCTTATCCATTCAGTTCTAACAACCACAAGTCCGATGTGATCCTGAATATCCAGACAGATTTAGTAAGCCCCGCCACCACCACAGGGGCCCTGACGCGTTCCACAGCGGGGGAGCTAAACACAGCTACTAGGACATTCACCTGGAACACGCATTTATAATGTTCCCTTTAATGATGGGGACAGGACTGTCCCCAAACAATGGGATCAGCTGACATTCAAGTGCCTTATTGTCATTGTGATTACACCAGTTACCTTTACAAGCACTGAAGAGGTTAAAAGGTGTGTTCAATACTTATTTTAAAAAAAAATTGCTACAGCCCGTCTGATAAAAAAAACAAAACATCTTTTTGGCGGGTCACATTTAAGATGGCTGCCTCAGCATGGCTTCCCTTTCTCAACCATGAAGAAGTAGATGATGAGAAGTGAATACATTTCCACTTCCAGCATGGGGTTACAGCACAGAAGACACCCTGCTCCTTAGTGACTTGTACATCTGAGTATGTACACACACCAGCTACAGCCTGATATATATATATATATATATATATATATAACAATCAAACGCCCATCTGATGAAGGTCCCATAGCTCACCGAACCGTTGATATAATTTCTGGATCACAATACAGTTTATTCTCTTCATGTGCTGCCCGCTCTGTGCTGCCCGCTCTGTGCTGCCCGCGCTGTGCTGCCCGCGCTGTGCTGCCTGCGCTGTGCTGCCCGCGCTGTGCTGCCAGCGCTGTGCTGCCAGCGTTGTGCTGCCACCCCAGGCCCCCCCATATTAAATTGAAGATAGACTATATCCACCTCCTCTAGCTCTATGTAACGCTCCTTTAAGCACTCGTGTGACGTATATGCCATAGATGCTATATAGCAGGAGTGAGCAACTCCAGTCCTCAAGGAACACCGTCAGGTTTTCAGGATACCCCTGCTTCAGCGCAGGGGACTATCAGTCCCAGCTTCAGCACAGGTGGCTCAATCAGTCCCAGCTTCAGCAAAGGTGGCTCAATCAGTCCCAGCTTCAGCACAGGTGGCTCAATCAGTGGCTCAGTCGACTGAGCCACTGATTGAGCCACCTGTGCTGAAGCAGAAATATCCAGAAAACCTGACCTGTTGGTGGCTCCTGCGGACGAGTTGATCACCCCTGCTATATAGTATCTATGGCATATACGTCACACGAGTGCCTAAAGCAGCTAGAAGAGGTGGATATAGTCTATCTTCAATTTAATGTGGGGGGCAAGGTGTGGGCTGACAGCGCCGGCGCTAAGGTAACGACATCTGACTCTTCTTAACGCTTTCACTGCCAAACGGGCCATCAACACATCGCAAAGCGATACATTGTGTCCCTTCTGGCAGCAGAGGGGTTAAAGGGACAGGGGCAATTGAATCCTTTATCGCCCTAACCCAGCATTAGCGCCCTATAACTGCAGTGGTTAGCTGTAATTACGGGGTGGAAGCAGTAGTCATGGTAACCTATGTAGGGCGATGGGTAACTGAATATAAACACCCGCGGGCAGGAGGAAGACCTCCAAAATCCAGCACCCTGCTTCTGTAGCAGCGCACAGTGCGATGGGATGAGGGAGACACAGGTGTACAAACACACACACGGACACACAACTTCCAGGGCTCCTGTTCCCTGCATCACAAAGCTCTCTGAACCCCGAGATAAGCTGGGGGGGAGCGGTAACCGCACGTAACCAGCGCCGGGCGCCAGAAACTCAGTAAACTCAGTCGGGGGTTTCATCGAGTCCGTAAAACCAACCGTTGCCCACTGTATACAGCAGGGGTCTCAAACTCAGTCCTCAAGGGCCACCAACAGGCCAGGTTATATGGATATCTCTGCTTCAGCACAGGTGGCTCAATCAGTCCCTGCTTCAGCATAGGCGGCCCAGAGGCTCAGTCTTCAATTGAGCCCCTGATTGAGCCACCTGTGCTGAAGCAGGGGTATTCTGAAAACCTGGCCTTTTGGTGGCCCTTGTGGACTGAGTTTGAGACCCCTGGTATACAGCATGTGCCCCCCTCTGAAAGCATTACTGAGATACACAAGACATCTGGCTATAACACCCACACACAGACAGAATAGGGGCTGGTGTTAACCCTTTACTGCCAGAGAAGGCTGCCATGTAGGGTGCTCTTACTACTTGGCTGTTTATCTCCTCTTATTAACCCCTGTGCTGCCAGATGAGATAAGCAGTGTTGCTTTGAAATGCTGACTGCTCTGGCACTGAAGGGGTTAAGGAGAGGCACAACCCCCACTACTCCCCAGGACTAGCTCAGCCCCTCCTGTTTTTATTAACCCCCCCCCCCCAGGGATAACGGGACTAAAAATAGCAGCCTCAGAGCGTAGCCATTTTCGGCTGAGTTTTGCAGCTCAGCGCATGTTAGCCCAAGAAAGAGATCAAACAATAATTAAAACAGACGCGATCTTTCGCCTCCGGACGGACAGAAGGACAGAAGGACAGACGGACAGGCGGCCGCGGGTACGAGCTACGAAAGCAAAAATCAGCAATAATAACAACAATTCCATTTGTATTTAAAAAAAAAAATATCGAAAAGAACTGAGGTAGAAGTTTGCGTTCAGAGTTTGGAAGTGCGTCGCGTTCAGAGTTTGGAAGTGCGTCGCGTTCAGTTTGGAAGTGCGTCGCGTTCAGTTTGGAAGTGCGTCGCGTTCAGAGTTTGGAAGTGCGTCGCGTTCAGAGTTTGGAAGTGCGTCGCGTTCAGAGTTTGGAAGTGCGTCGCGTTCAGAGAGTTTCACGGGCAATCTGCGACACGACAACACTTGTTAGGAGCCAAATAATGAGATTTGTTCTCAAACTGTACGATCGGCTTCAATATGTCGGCACTTCACACGGGGCCGTGGTTACACGAGATGAGCCCCAGAGCGGCCTTTAAGGAACTATCCGTGCAATATCCTGCATGTTTTATAAATCTGTTCTGTTCATCTCTTAATATCATTTTAATTAGTGTTATTATACTGAGCATCCTGTGCTTTCTACAGCAGGTTTATCCCACCTCACCAGCAGTGCAAGATCTTTGCAACACTTTCCTGTTTGTGATCATGTGTTGCCAATATTCCCAGCAGTTTGAGCTGCAAACTGTAACAATAGATAATGTTACCTTAGTAATATGAGGATACATTGTAGCTGCTGAGTTACACTAACTGGAGGATTGATTGAAACTGAAAGGCAGCCATTTAGTGAAGCCTGGGAAGCAGGATTTTTGCTGATCGATCGCGGGAGAACGAATCGACCGACAGCTTAGGCAATTAGTTTTCAATTAAAGTAATCACAAGCTGCATATATTAAAAACCCCAAAAATATTTTCATTTTTAAAGGTCCACTGATTGGACCATCTGTGCTGAAGCAGGGATATCCTGAAAACCTGAACTGACTGGAATTGCCCCCCACCCCACCCCCCTCCCCCCGGCATAGAGGGTGCAATCTTTGTCCATAACACAGAGCATAATTTTTCAGTTTGAGTCACTTTGCTCCGGATGCAAATGTTTGCGATGAGTTAGGCCGCGCGTATAGTGCCCGCGACCGGCGATGGTACGTGTGACGTCACCCGTCGCCGCTAGCGAAAGTTATATTTCGCTTTGCGGCGGCGGCGCGGGCGTACTGGCATTTGATTGGTTCAGGGGCTGTCACATGAGGCGACAGCCCTTGAAAAATCAAATATTTCCAGCTTCCAAAGTTCGCGAGGCAACGTCGCTCCGTCGCATTCTCGCCGTAGCACTTACTATAAGTGCACGCGGCGGCGGCAATGTATTTGTTTTTGGGCGACGTCGCCCGTCGCGGGCACTATACGCACGGCCTTAGTCTGATCTTACATTTGATGCAGATCTCTTGGGAACATCGAATCCTGATGTAACCCACGCAAACAGGAATAACTGCACCGTGGTGGCAGTAACGTGGTTTTAATCTCGTTATGATATTGTGCTACCTCCACACCTACTGTAGCACCTGTATCTTCTCCCTAAAATACTCACTGCAGCAGAGGGAGAGAAATTGGTGTAAAACTCCCTGCAACATTGACGAAAAGTAACGCAATTTGAATTGTTCCATTTGTGACACTTTCCCCAGATGTGTCTTTGTGTCAGTGCATCACTTTGCACCTATTCCTCGTCCCCCCTCCTGCTTTTAATCACCCAGGTTCTGACATATTAAAGAAACGTACGTCCGTGTCATCTCATTCTCATTATTTGGTTCTTTGTAACAAATGGTGTTGGTTTTTTCAGCTGAACCCTAAAAAAAAAAAAAATTAATACAAAAACCTTAACACGGGGACACCCCCAGTGTAGGGCAGGTGTCAGTACTGGGCACGCACGAGGGAAACAAATTCTACTTCTAAACCAGTGTTTTTCAATCAGGGTTCCTAGGTACCCTTGGGTTCTGCGGGCGTCCTTAAATGGTTCCATGCAATGTTCAGTTCATTTGAAAATTGTAACAAATACAAAAGAATTTACAATGCATCTGATCTCAAACTTGCTATTAGAGAGGGTTGGGGTTCCTTACAATGCATCTGATCTCAGACATACTATTAGAGAGGGTTGGGGTTCCTTACAATGCATCTGATCTCAGACGCACTATTAGAGAGGGTTGGGGGTTCCTTACAATGCATCTGATCTCAGACGCATTATTAGAGAGGGTTGGGGTTCCTTACAATGCATCTGATCTCAGAGGCGCTATTAGAGAGGGTTGGGGTTCCTTACAATGCATCTGATCTCAGACATACTATTAGCGAGGGTTGGGGTTCCTTACAATGCATCTGATCTCAGACGCACTATTAGAGAGGGTTGGGGGTTCCTTACAATGCATCTGATCTCAGACATACTATTAGAGAGGGTCGGGGTTCCTTACAACGCATCTGATCTCAGACGCACTATTAGAGAGGGTTGGGGTTCCTTACAATGCATCTGATCTCAGACGTGCTATTAGAGAGGGTTGGGGTTCCTTACAATGCATCTGATCTCAGACACGCTATTAGAGAGGGTTGGGGTTCCTTACAATGCATCTAATTACAGACACGCTATTAGAGAGGGTCGGGGTTCCTTACAATGCATCTGATCTCAGGCATGCAATTAGAGAGGGTTGGGGTTCTGCAGAATTTCACAATATAATTATAGGGTTCCTTAACCAAAACAAGGTTGGAAACCACATTCATCCCGGTTGAGGTAGGTTAGGAGTTGAGGAGGACGTCACATTGGACTCCATTTTACACAGTTTATATCTTTCTTGTTTCTCTTCATTAACAGTCAAAGAGCAAATAAAAAATAAAAAATATGACCAGCCTATGGAAGGAGGAAACTCTCTGTAACGTCCAAGGGGCCTTAAGAATTATCGGTGGGAAGGAGAACAAACGTTTAAGCATCATTCAGCGTTTGCCGTCAGAAAGCTTAAAAGCGGGCGGTTTTCGCTCGGTGGCTGTGAGACAGATTGCCAGTCACAGCCTCCTGAGGGTTCAAAGCTTTAAGTGCCAAATTTTCAAGTAGAAAAGAAAAACAATATAAAAAAAAGACAAAACACTATCAAAAAGCTGCCGGAAAAAATGCCGGGTTTACAAAATGGAGACCTGAGATTGTGTAGAGAACTCTGCCAGGCGTGTCCGACTGGAGCTACGAGGATGCGGTGTGAGTTCACATTTAGAGAGAGGTTGGACGTTCAGTCCCCAGGTGCGGGTGGAAGGTATGGGGCGCGGGGGCACGGAGGGTCTTCTTCAGCAAAGCTGAGTTCATCAGCGGTGATAGTGGACACCTGCGTCTGGTCCAGAGAAGGAGCGGGGACAGCGCCACACTGGGGGGGTGAGGGGGAGGAAAGAAAAGGGATCGAGTTAACCCTGTTAATGCCAGATGGGCCTGATGTGCAGTACTTAGTTTCACTTTATAATGCAGCTGCTTTGTCTATAGAGAGGTGAAACTAGAAGGTGCAGAAAGGGGGTTGAATTATTGAGTTGTTAATGCAGCGTTCTTTCTTTAATCCAATTCCTGACCCTCCCGCCAATTTGTCACTAATTATGTTAATATAAATAAAACTGTGTTACACTGTGTATTACACCTACTTTCTATTAAATATGACGCCTGCAATAATATTTAGCACGGTGACAGCCGGTGCAAATTTCATTGAAAATTCCTTGTTTCCCCAGGATGGACACGTTTCAGTTGTTATTCTCCTTGGGATAGGGAAATATGGCTGCCAGCAGCTTCTTTGACTGCAATCCAATCCTTAATGGATCCTTAGTTCCAAGTAATGCTGCGACTAATCTTACAGTCCAGATTTGGGTAAAAAAAAAGTGGAATTTCACAATGACTACAAATAAATAAAAAGCGCCCCTCACCGTGGCCCCCGCGTCTGTCTGCGAAGAGGGGCGGGGGCAAAGACGCTCCATCTCATTCAGGTCGCTCTCTTTCCCCCCGATTCCTGGCACCTCGTCGTCTCTCTGGGCGGCACCATTCGGACCGGGCACGTCCGAGCCTGCCCTGCTTCCCGCCCTGGAGCCCTGCGGAGCGGGCAGCTGCTCTCGCCCCGTCTTACACTTCATGAGCCTGTGGGCAGCAGGAAGACGGGAGTAAGAGAAGCGTATCAGACTGGGCAGTGTTGGCCACATATTGCAGCCAAGAGCTGCTCACCTTAGCATGACCACCTGTCCCCCCAGTTTAACTCATTCAATGATGAGATTATTGGTCTTGTGTTTCCCCAGTTTATGGGAAGGTTTGTGCTAAGAAATGTGCTTTATTCTAATGTTTTCTTCCACTAACACAAAGAGTAAACTATTCCACATACAGGATCATTCCCAATCAGACCAAAGAGGTTCCCAACTGGAAGGGTCCTACTCCGTGTCCCGTCGTTCTCTATGGAATCAGGTCGATCTCCCGTCTCGTAGCAATCATCCCACTTCAGGAGCAATTTATTCGAGTCCCGCAAATCCGCCTCCTGTAACTTCTTTAAAGACTCTGACTGTTTCCTACTTTAAACATGTTTGTAACTGTAACTTATAATGGGATCAACTTCACTTCATGCCCAGGACGTACGTGAAAACATGTGCAAATTACTCCCTTTTCAAGCCTTGTATACCGTACTCCCATAGTTACATAGTAGATGAGGTTGAAGAAAGACATACCGGTATGTCCATCAAGTTCAACCTATGCTAAATTTAGACGACAGATGCTCATCTCATAAAGGGGAAAATAAATTCCTTCCTGACTCCAAATATTGGCAATCAGATTACTCCCTGGATCAGCGTCCTTCCCATGTTTACTTATTCGTTATATACCATTTCCTTTCTAAAAAGATGTCCAACCTTTTTAGGAAGATATCTATATAGTGTAAATGAGTTCTTCAGTATTAGGTGATACCTTTTTTATTTGGACTAACAATTTATGTCATAGGACACGCTTTCGAGAGTTCTCTCTTCCTCAGGTCGGCAATACGGAGGAAGAGAGGAAAACGCTCGAAAGCTTGTCCTATGACATAAATTGTTATTACAATAAAAAAGGTATCACCTAATACTGAAGAACTCATTTACTCTGCACTATCGGAACTGGACTAACACGGCTATTTCTGTTTTATTTATATGTAGTGCAAGATATACTGTAAGTGTATATATCAATGTATTGATATATCAATGTAAACAGTGTGAATAGAAGCTTGTTTTGACTCTCTGCTCCATATTCTGCTTGTGTTTGCGTCCAATGTAAGTTTCTGTGATGCAAATAGTTAGCCATAAACGTGTTCCTTTGTCAGTCTAACGCAAACCCCTCATTTCCCCATATATTCTCCTCCCTCTTCTCTTCCTCCCTTTCTGCCGGTCTTATCTCCCCATTTCCCCTCATGTTCTCCTCCCTCTTCTCTTCCTCCCTTTCTGCCGGTCTTATCTCCCCATTTCCCCTCATGTTCTCCTCCCTCTTCTCTTCCTCCCTTTCTGCCGGTCTTATCTCCCCATTTCCCCTCATGTTCTCCTCCCTCTTCTCTTCCTTCCTTTCTGCCGGTCTTATCTCCCCATTTCCCCTCATGTTCTCCTCCCTCTTCTCTTCCTCCTTTCTGCCGGTCTTATCTCTCCATTTCCCCTCATGTTCTCCTCCCTCTTCTCTTCCTCCCTTTCTGCCGGTCTTATCTCTCCATTTCCCCTCATGTTCCCCTCCCTCTTCTCTTCCTTCCTTTCTGCCGGTCTTATATCCCCATTTCCCCTCATGTTCTCCTCCCTCTTCTCTTCCTCCCTTTCTGCCGGTCTTATCTCCCCATTTTCCCTCATGTTCTCCTCCCTCTTCTCTTCCTTCCTTTCTGCTGGTCTTATCTCTCCATTTCCCCTCATGTTCTCCTCCCTCTTCTCTTCCTCCCTTTCTGCTGGTCTTATCTCCCCATTTCCCCTCATGTTCTCCTCCCTCTTCTCTTCCTTCCTTTCTGCCGGTCTTATCTCCCCATTTCCCCTCATGTTCTCCTCCCTCTTCTCTTCCTTCCTGCCGGTCTTATCTCCCCATTTCCCCTCATGTTCTCCTCCCTCTTCTCTTCCTTCCTTTCTGCTGGTCTTATCTCCCCATTTCCCCTCATGTTCTCCTCCCTCTTCTCTTCCTTCCTTTCTGCCGGTCTTATCTCTCCATTTCCCCTCATGTTCTCCTCCCTCTTCTCTTACTCCCTTTCTGCTGGTCTTATCTCCCCATTTCCCCTCATGTTCTCCTCCCTCTTCTCTTCCTTCCTTTCTGCCGGTCTTATCTCCCCATTTCCCCTCATGTTCTCCTCCCTCTTCTCTTCCTCCCTTTCTGCCGGTCTTATCTCCCCATTTCCCCTCATGTTCTTCTCCCTCTTCTCTTCCTTCCTTTCTGCTGGTCTTATCTCCCCATTTCCCCTCATGTTCTCCTCCCTCTTCTCTTCCTTCCTTTCTGCTGGTCTTATCTCCCCATTTCCCCTCATGTTCTCCTCCCTCCTCTCTTCCTTCCTTTCTGCCGGTCTTATCTCTCCATTTCCCCTCATGTTCTCCTCCCTCTTCTCTTCCTCCCTTTCTGCTGGTCTTATCTCCCCATTTCCCCTCATGTTCTCCTCCCTCTTCTCTTCCTTCCTTTCTGCCGGTCTTATCTCCCCATTTCCCCTCATGTTCTCCTCCCTCTTCTCTTCCTCCCTTTCTGCCGGTCTTATCTCTCCATTTCCCCTCATGTTCTCCTCCCTCTTCTCTTCCTCCCTTTCTGCCGGTCTTATCTCTCCATTTCCCCTCATGTTCTCCTCCCTCTTCTCTTCCTCCCTTTCTGCCGGTCTTATATCTCCATTTCCCCTCATGTTCTCCTCCCTCTTCTCTTCCTTCCTTTCTGCCGGTCTTATCTCTCCATTTCCCCTCATGTTCTCCTCCCTCTTCTCTTCATTCCTTTCTGCCGGTTTTATCTCTCCATTTCCCCTCATGTTCTCCTCCCTCTTCTCTTCCTCCCTTTCTGCCGGTCTTATCTCTCCATTTCCCCTCATGTTCTCCTCCCTCTTCTCTTCCTCCCTTTCTCCCCATTTTCCTCATTCCGTTATCTATCCATTTCTCGATCTCCTCCTCATCGCCTTCTCTCTCCACTCGAACTTCCTCTGTATAAAACATATTCCTCCCTCCTTTCTGTCTCTCTCCCACAGTTGGGGGGCGGCCTCCCCTCGTACCTCCCGCGGTACCCGAACATAAGGAAGAGCACGCAGACGATGATGCAGGTGGCCCCGATGTGAATGCCGATGATGATTCCCGTGGAGGAGGACTTCCCCCTCTGCTCGTCACTCACACAGTTACAGGACGGGTTTAGCGCTGAGGGAAGAGGGAGTGAGAATGTATCAGCATGCTGGAGACATTACATTGTGACACAATGGGGCATCAAATTTGCACCTTACACTCCATGGCCAGTGGCATAACTCCGGTCCAGGATGACCAGGGAACGTCCCGGGGGCTCCGACCCTCCCTCTGGACTTTTGAAGACCCCCCAAATGGTTACAGAGGCCCCACACTCTCCCCCACAGCAATGTAACGGATTGCCAGGGAGAGAGCGGGGCATTTGTAACAGAGCTGCTCTATTCCGTGATGGCGGCCCGCCTCATTGATGCCATGATGGCGACGTGTTGCCATGGTAACGTGCCGAGATGTGCCGCAACGAAGTTGCGTCGTTGCCCAGGGGCCGCTTAAGGAGTAGTTACGCCACTGACCATGGCTTATAAATGGTAAAGATTCCCCTCTCACGCCTTGTATTTATATTACAAAGCTATTCTATTTCACAAGTATGCATGCAGCCACCTCTGGGGTGGAATCCTGGATAGTATATCGCTGGTCTGCAGAGCAGCTGCCAAGGAAGAGGAAGCAGTAATGGTATTATCTGGCATACCCCTAACATCCACCACCCTCCTCCAACCCGATAGGGACCAGCTGTGGCACCGGACCAAACGCCATGCCAACATCCGCACTCTTAAACCTGAATGGGACCAGCCGTGCGGCTAGAATAAACTCTAACCTGAGGCACACTCCATCCTGAGGCACACTCCATCCTGAGGCACACTCCATCCTGAGGCACACTCCGCCCCACAACGAGCAGCCACGTTACCTTCTGTTTCAACATTGCCCCTTATTCCCTCTAAAGTGTAAGCTCTCCGGACCAGGGCCCTAATTACCGTCTGTATCTGTTTGCGCTTGTTGCTCCGTATTTGGCATTTCATTCTGTTTGTGTCGCTCACATAACTCTGCACTCACTTTGTACCGGGCGGCGGAATATGTTGGCGCTTTACAAATAAAACGATAATAACATCCAATTACCGAGAATGAGTGGAGTAGAACTCACAAGGCAACGTGTTGCCTCTGATTGGGAAGGGGCATTGTGCGCCCGCTGGCACCCACTGACCTGCCCGGGCAGACGCCTCCTTCAGGGACACGAAGCGCACAGAAGAGTTTCCGTCACCGTGCTGGTTAAATGCCAGGAGCTTCACTTCGTATACCACCGACGGGTCTGTGACGAGAGACACCCCATGAGCAACGTTACCTCCGTCATTACACCACAGGGGAACAACAAAGAACAACGCAAGCCGATGAAACCCGCTGTCCCAGGGGTGGCCAACTCCAGTCCTAAGGGCCACCAGCAGGCCAGGTATTAGGAAAATCCCTGCTTCAGCACAGGTGACTCAATTAGTGGTTCAGTCAAAGACCCCACTTGCTCACACACAAGTAGAGTGGGCAGTGGTACTGTGCTGCCAATACTAGGCCTCAATCAGCCTGATTACCAGCACGTGTGCATGCAAATTGCACTAATCTATATGATAACTAAAGCTAATTACGTGCAAATTTGCTGCCTGTTTTTGCATTAGGCAGCTTACAAGCGAACAGGATGGTGTGGAAAAGCCATCACCAATGCACAGTGCAAACAGTGCATGTGTGGGGTATCGGCAGTGCCAGCCAACCCTTATTGAAGTGTAAGCTTTGTGGGGCAGATTCCACGTGCTGCGCCATTACCACGGCAGAGCTACATAACATTTTTATCATTATAACAAACCCATGTTTCTCAACATTTTTCCCCCCCACAGAGGGTCCTGTTTATATGATCCAGTTCTGAGACTGTCACGGTAATGTTCATATCAGGGGGTCTTCAGACAGATCTCCAAAGGGATCAGATCAGAAAACATTTCGGGCTAGAAGAGCCACAAACCTCTTTTATTGTAATCTTAGATGCACTTAAAGACGTGGAAATGATATTTTCACATGTTGCACACACGTATAAAATCTGTGCTTTCTAAGTGACCGTTACTGACCAGTGAGTTTTACTGTGAATAATGCACTTTGCTTTCCGAGTCCGAGGGCCGCAGCCAGGCCTAAGGACCCTGATTTATATACTCAAATATCTTATTACTATTACATTTCATATGTATAATCATGTGGAGAGCTGCAGAGTTATCGTAGTGACCAGTGGCGTCAAAAGAAGTGGTTCTGTGCCTTATTTATTAAACATTAGGACACAACTCTTTGGACTGTACTTTTAGGCAATATTTTTGAGGAGAAGTTTTCTAGAAGAAATGTCTTATTTTGAAAAGAAAGTAAAATTGTAAGTTTCTAAGTAACACGTTCCTGTGTTTTGTTCTATTTTCAATGTGATATAAAATGCTTCTCCGGAAAGTCTCTGGATCTCAGTCATTGGTGTTCCAATGAGGACCCATCAGCTGATTCTGAGGCTCTCGGAGGGGTTTCAAAGCATCTTACAGTACTGCCAAAATGGATCCGTCTTAGCACAAATCTATTTCTGCTCTTCAAGATAACAGCTGCCCATAGAGGCTCCGTACTACTATTACAAACCACATTGGGATCGGAGTGAGAAAACAAGGACTGGATCAGCAGTCTCACGGTAGGCAGGAACCGGTTCTACCGTGCCTGCCTCCCGTCTGCCATGTGGTCCTTACCCAGCCTGCAGATGGTGTAGGCGGTGACATTGCTGGGCAGCAGCATGGGGCCGGTGTAGTGCGGGAGTGGCACCTTGCGGTAGTACAGCTTGAATCCCTGGTTCTGACCCAGCTTCATTGATGGCTCCCACGCTGCCTGGATGGCCGTGCTGTTCAGGACCTTGATGTACAGAGATGGGACGGCAGGGACTGCAAGGCAAGAGCCACGGGAAAGGGTGATCACGTCTCTAAGGTGATAATGTACCAGCTGTTGACCGGAGGAGGTGTGCCGTAAAAGCTGAAGACCAAGCAATACCCTACATGTGTGTTGTATTTAATAGATCAGTTCTGTACTATGAGAAAATACTTGTATCAGCTGCCCCCTTCCCCCTGTTGGGAGACCCTGAGTCTCCCACCCATTCTGTGAAGGCGTAACCCCAGAGGTGACTGCAGGTTTGCCTCTGTGAAGTGTAATTGCAATGTGTTTTTGAACTGAAAAGCCGTATAAATCCAACGTATTGTTCTATTATTATTAGTTTCTATGGACCCAGCACGCTGTGGGTATTCTAATGTGAAGGTTCAGGAGTGCCGGAAACAGGCCAAGGCAGATATAGTAACATAGCAAGTAGCATTACTAGTAATGTCTCTGCGGAGTAATAACCAATTCATTGTCAGACTTCAGACCTTCCCAACTTAGGCTATTGATTTGTATCAATGCTGTGAGCCTTTCCTCTCTCCTACCTTCTCCCAGAGTGCTTTGCACCGTGGTCGCTGACGCCTTGCTGGCTCCGCGGGAGGTGTAGGCCTTTATGTAGAAGCTGTAGGTGGTTGAGGGCTCGAGGTCTGTCACAAGCTGCTGGAAGGTGGCCTTGCTCACCGCCTCTTGATACTCCATCTGTATAGGATCTGGAAGGAGAGCATAAAAGGGAGGGACAGCGACCTGTGAGGGAGGAGAGAGCCTCAACACATCATTAACCCCCATGGACCTCGATATCTTCATTGGTATGTGGGTGCGTGGAACAGCCAACCAGCAGAGAGCACCAAAAATTCTCAAAAGGTACTAGATTTCAGGGCAGCTGAAGCAATATATTGGAAAGAGCGAGCAGGGGGATTAAAGTGTATCTGTGATACTTTAGTAAAAAGAAAACGTGAACGGTGAATGTTAGTATGTTTCAATGTGTCAGTTTCTGTCGCCCCTGTGAGATCTTCAGAGCTTGGTGTTCGAATTACCCAACATCCATGAAGAAAGCTCATTTGGGACAATCAGAGGTGCTCAACGCCAGTCCTCAAGTTCTCCCCTCCCCCCCTCTAACAGGTCAGGTTTTCAGGATATCCCAGCTTCAGCACACGTGGCTCAATCAGGCACAGCTTCAGCACAGGTGGCTCAATCAGGCACAGCTCAGCACAGGTGGCTCAGTCTCTGATTGAGCCACCTGTGCTGCAGCTGGGATATCCTGAAAACCTGACCTGTTGGGGGGGGGGGGGCTTGAGGATTGGAGTTGACCACTCCCCTGCATTAAATAACCAGCAACAAAGCCACGTTCTCATTACGGCGCCACTTTCCTCTCTGTGCTACGGAAATCCCACGAGATCGCACGGCGGCAAAAATCGCACGAAGAGAGAATATCAAAAAGTGAGATCAGGGGCGTGGGTGAAAGGGCGTCAAAAAATAGGACATCAATGTTTACAATAAATACAGTAGGTGATGTGGGAGAAAGAATGATGGTGCAGGTGGACAGAAGGTACTGTTACCCCGCTGCGCGGTTACCCCGTTGGTTAAGTACTTACAGCTGATCTCGAGTACACGGGTATGAGTAACTCCCCGCCTAATTTTCAGGGGAAAAAAAAACACTTAATGCAAATTGCCCTAATCTCTATGGTGATTAGTCCAATTACATGTAAATTAGCTACATACATATGTATTAGAGAGCTTGTAATATTGCATGTGATGCCTGGCGTTACCTGCCTCTGATATGTCTGTGTGGCAAGGTGTGCATGGTTAACCCTTTGCTGACCTTTATAAATTAACCCCTCGTTGCTTCCAGAGGGGTCTTAGAATGCCACGGTGCAAAGCAACACATTGCAACTCTTTGTGGCAGCAAAGGAGTTAAATGCATACATCTATGGCAGCGGGTTTAGGACAAGAAAGTCCCAACATCATATCCCGATGTCACATCACCCGAATGACGTTGCAACGTTCTATTGATCGCTGGGGCGAGCTGGACTCCTGCTGGACACTTGGGAACTGAGATGGTCTCTAAAGGTTGGGGCACCCCCCTAATTCAGGCAAGTAAAAAAAAAAAGAAACTACAAAACAGCTGAAGCTGGATATCCTGAAAACCTGATCTGTTGAGGGCTCTTGAGTTCAGCACTACTGCCCTAAATGACCGTGGACAGATGGTGGACCGGCTGAAATGACCCGCCGAGCCACTGCGGTGAGTACCTGCAGTCTTCCGAATGTGCACTACGTATCCGATGATCTCCCGCGTGTTCTCCTGCGGTTCGCTCCAGGACACCTGGATGGAGGTGGACGCCACGGTGGTCGCCGTGATGTGCTGTGGTGGCCCAGGAAGGCCCTCTGCCCAAAACACGGTGAGCCGGGCGCTGGCCTGACTGGAGCCGGCGCTGTTCTGCGCTATGCACTGGTAGATAGCCTCGTCCTCCTGGCTGAGACCAGATATGGTCAGAGAGCTGAGGGGGGAGAGGGGGCGGGCGATAGACAGAGCGCTTAAAAAGGACAATCAAAACATTTTCTTTTTTTGTGTAAACCCACCTGGGACAAGAGTGGGTTAATAGGTGAGATATGTTTAATAGATGAAAATAAGGAACCCCAACACTCTCTAATAGCGCGTCTGAGATCAGATGCATTGTAAGGAACCCCAACCCTCTCTAATAGCGCGTCTGAGATCAGATGCATTGTAAGGAACCCCAACCCTCTCTAATAGCGCGTCTGAGATCAGATGCATTGTAAGGAACCCCAACCCTCTCTAATAGCGCGTCTGAGATCAGATGCATTGTAAGGAACCCCAACCCTCTCTAATAGCGCGTCTGAGATCAGATGCATTATAAGATACCCCAACCCTCTCTAATAGCGCGTCTGAGATCAGATGCATTGTAAGGAACCCCAACCCTCTCTAATAGCGCGTCTGAGATCAGATGCATTATAAGATACCCCAACCCTCTCTAATAGTGTGTCTGAGATCAGATGCATTGTAAGGAACCCCAACCCTCTCTAATAGCGCGCCTGAGATCGGATGCATTGTAAATTCTTCTGTATTTGGTACAATTTTCAAATTACCTGAGAATTGCGATGCTCAGGGAACCCAAGGGTTTCTAGGAACCCCACATTGAAAAACAGTGAACTAAGCTGGTTGTGAAATTAAATACGCGTTTGTTTTTTACATTATTTTCAAAGTTTGAATGTTTTCTGAGACTTCGAGGACCAAGTGAATCTAAAAATCTAATTGTGGCGCTATTTTGTCAATCCGCAATTGTCTATCTTCTGTTCTTTGTCTCTGAAGTAATTACGCAGCTCTATCAACTGAACATATAACCACGAAGGGAAATGATGATAAGAGCAAAATGAATTTCACAGGACTTGGTGAAAGAGAAAAATCTATGTGTGTGATAATTACAGATAAATAAAAAGTTCAGTTTAAATGGAGCCGAATCTTTCTGAAAAAGCCCATTGCATTGTATTGTATTGTATGTCTTTATTTATATAGCGCCATTAATGTACATAGCGCTTCACAGCAGTAATACACGTGGTAATCAAATAAATAACAGATAATATAAATAACAGATCATGAGAATAAGTGCTTTAGACATAAAAGTAACATTAAGGAAGAGGCGTCCCTGCCCTGAGAAGCTAACAGTCTAATTGATCCATTTTGGATCCCTTCCTTTCCTCTGCAGAGCATCGCTCCCCCGTTTCCTTTGCATTGATCCATTTTGGATCCCTTCCTTTCCTCCGCAGAGCATCGCTCCCCCGTTTCCTTTGCATTGATCCATTTTGGATCCCTTCCTTTCCTCCGCAGAACATCGCTGCCCCATTTCCTTTGCATTGATCCATTTTGGATCCCTTCCTTTCCTCCGCAGAGCATCGCTCCCCCGTTTCCTTTGCATTGATCCATTTTGGATCCCTTCCTTTCCTCCGCAGAGCATCGCTCCCCCGTTTCCTTTGTCTGCAGAAATCCACTTGTAATCTGTCGCGTTTTCCTCTCTTGCCTGATTAAATATACGCATTAACCCCTCCGGTGCCGGAGAGGTGTGAGCTAGAGACCCCCGATTCAGTGAAACCATTTCAAAGACGGACGGTCAAACGAGAACATTTGATTCCGATTTAGCATTTTCTTTGTGCGTTTTCATGATAAAGTCTTTTGGGGGGCGACAACGTCTTTTAACCCTTTCAGTTCCCAAGAGGCCGGCCAGGCGTGGAACACTGTGCTGGTGGGGAGAGGGTTAAAGAGCTGAAAGTCAGAGTTGGGGCCCCCTCTTTCTGGCTGGAGGCCCCTTTCTATTGAAATGAAAGACTTTAATTACCACGGAGAGAGAGGGGGGCGGGGTGTGCTCGCTGGCTGTCAAACTGATGTCTCCAGGATACACCCCCCCTATCCAGGATTATCCCCCCTCCCAGCCTGGAAGTGACCCTTGAACCCAACACAGTGTGTCAAGCAGGCGGATTACAACATGGGGTCACTATGCTCTGGAGTATTATTACTCTGGAGAGCATGAGAGCGAGCATACGCTCAGGAGTATTATTGCTCCAGAGAGCATGAGAGCGAGCGTATGCTCAGGAGTATTATTAGTCTGGAGCGCATGAGAGCGAGCATACCCTCTGGAGTATTATTACTCCAGAGAGTATGAGAGCGAGCGTATGCTCAGGAGTATTATTAGTCTTGAGCACATGAGAGCTTGCGTACACTCAGGAGTATTATTACTCTGGAGAGCATGAGAGCGAGCATACGCTCAGGAGTATTATTGCTCCAGAGAGTATGAGAGCGTATGCTCAGGAGTATTATTAGTCTGGAGCATATGAGAGCTAGCGTACACTCAGGAGTATTATTACTCATGAGAGCGAGCATACGCTCAGGAGTATTAGTACAATGGAAAGTATGAGAGCGAGCGTACGCTCAGGAGTATTATTACTCATGAGAGCGAGCATACGCTCAGGAGTATTATTACAACAGAGAGTATGACAGCGAGCACACAGCACTGTCATAGAAAAGCAATGCCAGCTCGCCGTATAAGTACCCGCGTATTAACCCCCGTTGGATGCAAACTCCTTACCGCTATGTTGAGTAAGGCGCCGCTTTAAAAATGGAACCCGTGATACTTTATTTAAAAGGAAACACAGGGGAGACGTGTCCGCCCCACAGGAACCTCGCTCCAAAAAGTCTGGCGCTCCGTACGTCTGGCGCTCCGTACGTCTGGCGCTCCGTACGTCTGGCGGCTCCGTACGTCTGGCTCTCCGTACGTCTGTCTCTCCGTACGTTTGGCGCTCCGTACGTCTGGCTCTCCGTACGTCTGGAGCTCCGTACGTCTGGCGGCTCCGTACGTCTGGCGCTCCGTACGTCTGGCTCTCCGTACTTCTGGCTCTCCGTACGCCTGGCGCTCCGTACGCCTGGCGCTCCGTACGTCTGGCGGCTCCGTACTTCTGGCCGCTCCGTACGTCTGGCGCTCCGTACGTCTGGCTCTCCGTACGTCTGGCTCTCCGTACGTCTGTCTCTCCGTACGCCTGGCGCTCCGTACGTCTGGCCGCTCCGTACGTCTGGCGCTCCGTACGCCTGGCGCTCCGTACGCCTGGCGCTCCGTACGCCTGGCGCTCCGTACGTCTGGCGGCTCCGTACGTCTGGCGCTCCGTACGTCTGGCGCTCCGTACGTCTGGCTCTCCGTACGTCTGGCTCTCCGTACGTCTGGCTCTCCGTACGTCTGTCTCTCCGTACGCCTGGCTCTCCGTACGTCTGGCTCTCCGTACGTCTGTCTCTCCGTACGCCTGGCGCTCCGTACGTCTGGCCGCTCCGTACGTCTGGCGCTCCGTACGCCTGGCGCTCCGTACGTCTGGCGGCTCCGTACGTCTGGCGCTCCGTACGTCTGGCGCTCCGTACGTCTGGCTCTCCGTACGTCTGGCTCTCCGTACGTCTGGCTCTCCGTACGTCTGGCTCTCCGTACGTCTGGCTCTCCGTACGTCTGTCTCTCCGTACGTCTGTCTCTCCGTACTTCTGGCGCTCCGTACGTCTGTCTCTCCGTACGTCTGGCTCTCCGTACGTCTGTCTCTCCGTACTTCTGGCGCTCCGTACGTCTGTCTCTCCGTACGTCTGGCTCTCCGTACTTCTGGCCGCTCCGTACGTCTGGCTCTCCGTACGCCTGGCGCTCCGTACGTCTGGCGCTCCGTACGTCTGGCGCTCCGTACCTCTGGCTCTCCGTACGTCTGGCGCTCCGTACGTCTGGCGCTCCGTACGTCTGGCGCTCCGTACGTCTGGCGCTCCGTACGTCTGGCGCTCCGTACGTCTGGCTCTCCGTACGTCTGGCGCTCCGTACGTCTGGCGCTCCGTACGTCTGGCGCTCCGTACGTCTGGCGCTCCGTACGTCTGGCGCTCCGTACGTCTGGCTCTCCGTACGTCTGGCGCTCCATATGTCTGTCTCTCCGTACGTCTGGCGCTCCGTACGTCGTCTGGCGCTCCGTACGTCTGTCTCTCCGTACGTCTGTCTCTCCGTACGTCTGGCCGCTCCGTACGTCTGGCGCTCCGTACGTCTGTCTCTCCGTACGTCTGGCGCTCCGTACGTCTGTCTCTCCGTACGTCTGTCTCTCCGTACGTCTGGCTCTCCGTACGTCTGGCTCTCCGTACGTCTGGCTCTCCGTACGTCTGGCGCTCCGTACGTCTGTCTCTCCGTACGTCTGGCTCTCCGTACGTCTGTCTCTCCGTACGTCTGGCTCTCCGTACGTCTGGCGCTCCGTACGTCTGGCGGGTCCGTACGTCTGGCGCTCCGTACGTCTGGCGCTCCGTACGTCTGGCTCTCCGTACGCCTGCCGCTCCGTACGTCTGGCGCTCCGTACGTCTGGCTCTCCATATGTCTGTCTCTCCGTACGTCTGGCGCTCCGTACGTCGTCTGGCGCTCCGTACGTCTGTCTCTCCGTACGTCTGGCTCTCCGTACGTCTGTCTCTCCGTACGTCTGGCGCTCCGTACGTCTGTCTCTCCGTACGTCTGTCTCTCCGTACGTCTGGCTCTCCGTACGTCTGTCTCTCCGTACGTCTGTCTCTCCGTACGTCTGTCTCTCCGTACGTCTGGCTCTCCGTACGTCTGGCTCTCCGTACGTCTGGCTCTCCGTACGTCTGGCTCTCCGTACGTCTGGCGCTCCGTACGTCTGGCGGGTCCGTACGTCTGGCGCTCCGTACGTCTGTCTCTCCGTACGTCTGGCGCTCCGTACGTCTGGCGGGTCCGTACGTCTGGCGCTAGCGCAAACTGACCCAGATAAGGGCTTTTAAGAATCTTTTATGCGGTCTGATCTGCGCCTCTCCACGGCCGGGGCAAAATAGGAGATGTGGGGGCTTTGTTTGTTGCATCCTCTAGTGGAAGGGTGAGCAACTCCAGCCCTCAAGAGCCACCAACAGGTCAGGTTTTCAGGATGTCCCTGCTTCAGCATAGGTGGCTCAATCAGTCCCAGCTTCAGCACAGGTGGCTCAATCAGTGGCTCAGCCAATAAGCTTGCTTCAAAAAGCTTGCGGTGCTGAAGCATGGACTGATTGAGCCATCTTTTCTGAAGCAGGAATAATATCTTGATAACCTGACCTGTTGGTGGCCCTTTGAGGACTGGGGATGCCCACCCCTAGTGTTACCTTGTTATTACTTTCTGTTGATGTTTTTTTACATCACCGTTCTTGGTACTGTGCAGCGGAATAGGGTTTTTTGTTTTTTTGCATTAGTAATAAGTACAGGCATACCCCGCATTAACGTACGCAATGGGACCGGAGCATGTACAGTATGTAAAGCGAAAATGTACTTAAAGTGAAGCACTGCCTTTTTTCCCACTTATCGATGCATGTACTGTACTGCAATCATCATATACGTGCATCTGGCGCTCCGTACGTCTGGCGCTCCGTACGTCTGGCGCTCCGTACGTCTGGCTCTCCGTACGTCTGGCTCTCCGTACGTCTGGCTCTCCGTACGTCTGGCTCTCCGTACGCCTGGCGGCTCCGTACGTCTGTCTCTCCGTACGTCTGGCGCTCCGTACTTCTGGCCGCTCCGTACGTCTGGCTCTCCGTACGTCTGGCTCTCCGTACTTCTGGCTCTCCGTACGTCTGTCTCTCCGTACGTCTGGCTCTCCGTACGTCTGGCGCTCCGTACGCCTGGCTCTCCGTACGCCTGGCTCTCCGTACGTCTGGCTCTCCGTACTTCTGGCCGCTCCGTACGTCTGGCGCTCCGTACGTCTGGCGCTCCGTACGTCTGGCCGCTCCGTACGTCTGGCGCTCCGTACGTCTGGCGCTCCGTACGTCTGGCCGCTCCGTACGTCTGGCGCTCCGTACGTCTGGCGCTCCGTACGTCTGGCGCTCCGTACGTCTGGCTCTCCGTACGCCTGCCGCTCCGTACGTCTGGCGCTCCGTACGTCTGGCGCTCCGTACGTCTGGCTCTCCATATGTCTGTCTCTCCGTACGTCTGGCGCTCCGTACGTCGTCTGGCGCTCCGTACGTCTGGCGCTCCGTACGTCTGTCTCTCCGTACGTCTGTCTCTCCGTACGTCTGGCGCTCCGTACGTCTGTCTCTCCGTACGTCTGTCTCTCCGTACGTCTGTCTCTCCGTACGTCTGGCGCTCCGTATGTCTGTCTCTCCGTACGTCTGTCTCTCCGTACGTCTGCCGCTCCGTACGTCTGTCTCTCCGTACGTCTGTCTCTCCGTACGTCTGGCGCTCCGTACGTCTGTCTCTCCGTACGTCTGTCTCTCCGTACGTCTGGCGCTCCGTACGTCTGTCTCTCCGTACGTCTGGCTCTCCGTACGTCTGGCGGGTCCGTACGTCTGGCGCTCCGTACGCCTGGCGCTCCGTACGTCTGTCTCTCCGTACGTCTGGCTCTCCGTACGTCTGTCTCTCCGTACGTCTGGCTCTCCGTACGTCTGGCGCTCCGTACGTCTGGCGGGTCCGTACGTCTGGCGCTAGCGCAAACTGACCCAGATAAGGGCTTTTAAGAATCTTTTATGCGGTCTGATCTGCGCCTCTCCACGGCCGGGGCAAAATAGGAGATGTGGGGGCTTTGTTTGTTGCATCCTCTAGTGGAAGGGTGAGCAACTCCAGCCCTCAAGAGCCACCAACAGGTCAGGTTTTCAGGATGTCCCTGCTTCAGCATAGGTGGCTCAATCAGTCCCAGCTTCAGCACAGGTGGCTCAATCAGTGGCTCAGCCAATAAGCTTGCTTCAAAAAGCTTGCGGTGCTGAAGCATGGACTGATTGAGCCACCTTTTCTGAAGCAGGAATAATATCTTGATAACCTGACCTGTTGGTGGCCCTTTGAGGACTGGGGATGCCCACCCCTAGTGTTACCTTGTTATTACTTTCTGTTGATGTTTTTTTACATCACCGTTCTTGGTACTGTGCAGCGGAATAGGGTTTTTTGTTTTTTTGCATTAGTAATAAGTACAGGCATACCCCGCATTAACGTACGCAATGGGACCGGAGCATGTATGTAAAGCGAAAATGTACTTAAGGTGAAGCACTCCCTTTTTTCCCACTTATCGATGCATGTACTGTACTGCAATCATCATATACGTGCATCTGGCGCTCCGTACGTCTGTCTCTCCGTACGTCTGGCTCTCCGTACTTCTGGCCGCTCCGTACGTCTGGCTCTCCGTACGTCTGGCTCTCCGTACGTCTGGCGCTCCGTACGCCTGGCTCTCCGTACGCCTGGCGCTCCGTACGTCTGTCTCTCCGTACATCTGGCGCTCCGTACGTCTGGCGCTCGGTACGTCTGGCGCTCCGTACGTCTGGCCGCTCCGTACCTCTGGCTCTCCGTACGTCTGGCGCTCCGTACGTCTGGCTCTCCGTACGTCTGGCTCTCCGTACGTCTGTCTCTCCGTACGTCTGGCTCTCCGTACTTCTGGCCGCTCCGTACGTCTGGCTCTCCGTACGTCTGGCTCTCCGTACGCCTGGCGCTCCGTACGTCTGTCTCTCCGTACATCTGGCGCTCCGTACGTCTGGCGCTCGGTACGTCTGGCGCTCCGTACGTCTGGCCGCTCCGTACCTCTGGCTCTCCGTACGTCTGGCGCTCCGTACGTCTGGCGCTCCGTACGTCTGGCGCTCCGTACGTCTGGCTCTCCGTACGTCTGGCGCTCCGTACGTCTGGCTCTCCATATGTCTGTCTCTCCGTACGTCTGGCGCTCCGTACGTCGTCTGGCGCTCCGTACGTCTGTCTCTCCGTACGTCTGTCTCTCCGTACGTCTGTCTCTCCGTACGTCTGGCTCTCCGTACGTCTGTCTCTCCGTACGTCTGGCTCTCCGTACGTCTGTCTCTCCGTACGTCTGGCGCTCCGTACGTCTGGCTCTCCGTACGTCTGGCGGGTCCGTACGTCTGGCGCTCCGTACGTCTGGCTCTCCGTACGTCTGGCTCTCCGTACGTCTGGCTCTCCGTACGTCTGTCTCTCCGTACGTCTGGCTCTCCGTACGTCTGGCGGGTCCGTACGTCTGGCTCTCCGTACGCCTGCCGCTCCGTACGTCTGGCGCTCCGTACGTCTGGCTCTCCATATGTCTGTCTCTCCGTACGTCTGGCGCTCCGTACGTCGTCTGGCGCTCCGTACGCCTGGCTCTCCGTACGTCTGTCTCTCCGTACGTCTGGCTCTCCGTACGTCTGGCTCTCCGTACGTCTGTCTCTCCGTACGTCTGTCTCTCCGTACGTCTGTCTCTCCGTACGTCTGTCTCTCCGTACGTCTGGCGCTCCGTACGTCTGGCTCTCCGTACGTCTGGCTCTCCGTACGTCTGGCTCTCCGTACGTCTGGCTCTCCGTACGTCTGGCTCTCCGTACGTCTGTCTCTCCGTACGTCTGTCTCTCCGTACGTCTGGCGCTCCGTACGTCTGGCGGGTCCGTACGTCTGGCGCTAGCGCAAACTGACCCAGATAAGGGCTTTTAAGAATCTTTTATGCGGTCTGATCTGCGCCTCTCCACGGCCGGGGCAAAATAGGAGATGTGGGGGCTTTGTTTGTTGCATCCTCTAGTGGAAGGGTGAGCAACTCCAGCCCTCAAGAGCCACCAACAGGTCAGGTTTTCAGGATGTCCCTGCTTCAGCATAGGTGGCTCAATCAGTCCCAGCTTCAGCACAGGTGGCTCAATCAGTGGCTCAGCCAATAAGCTTGCTTCAAAAAGCTTGCGGTGCTGAAGCATGGACTGATTGAGCCATCTTTTCTGAAGCAGGAATAATATCTTGATAACCTGACCTGTTGGTGGCCCTTTGAGGACTGGGGATGCCCACCCCTAGTGTTACCTTGTTATTACTTTCTGTTGATGTTTTTTTACATCACCGTTCTTGGTACTGTGCAGCGGAATAGGGTTTTTTTTTTTTTGCATTAGTAATAAGTACAGGCATACCCCGCATTAACGTACGCAATGGGACCGGAGCATGTATGTAAAGCGAAAATGTACTTAAAGTGAAGCACTCCCTTTTTTCCCACTTATCGATGCATGTACTGTACTGCAATCATCATATACGTGCAGAACTTATGTAAATAAGGCATTTGTAACAGGCTCTATAGTCTCCCCGCTTGCGCACAGCTTCGTGCAGGTAGGGAGCTGGTATTGCTGTTAAGGACGTGCTGACAGACGCATGCGCGAGCTGCCGTTTGCCTATTGGGCGATATGTACTTACTCGCGAGTGTACTTAAAGTGAGTGTACTTAAACCGGGGTATGCCTGTAAAGGACAATAAATGATATAAAATATTTAAGAGGATTTTAATCCTCACCTTTTCTTATCTATTTCTCTGTGTCTTTATGACTCTGCCCATAGTTACAGGCACAATGCCAGCCCATGGGTACTCTGATACTCAATGACTCTGCCCATAGTTACAGGCACAATGCCAGCCCATGGGTACTCTGATACTCAATGACTCTGCCCATAGTTACAGGCACAATGCCTGCCCATGGGTACTCTGATACTCAATGGCTGTGACCATATTTGGGGGCATGGATGATGCCAGCCTTTGGGAACTCTGCCTGTCCTCTCATTGGCTGTGCCAGCAGTTAGATGAAGGTGGGTAGGATGCCAGCGCTGATGGCAACTTACCCCTTCCTCTTACTGGATGAGCCCATGGTTGCCCACCTCCTTCCTGGGCACTTTGCCCCTCACCTGTTGTTGTTCTTCAGCTTGATGTGCCCGCTGGGCTCCAGCTCCTGCCCGTTCTTCAGCCAGCTGATCTGAGGAGGGGGCTCGCCCTGTGCCAGGCATGTGAAGATGGCCGTCGTGCCAACAGGTCGAGAAATGGACTGGGGATGTTGGACAAACTGAGCCGGAGCTAGAAGAGAGACCACGCGAGGGTCAGTGACCCCAAAGGTCACAGTCCGGTGAATACGGACAAATTGATAAAAGGGGGAGTCGTCTCAGAGTGAGGAGGGGTCTGTCATGGCACAGAGAGAAAAGGACATTGTATATTTGTGTGTATATATATATATATATATATATATATATATATATATATGCAGCACTGTGGCCCATATTTTAAAAATGGCGCTCTGCCATGCGACACCTTACGGGCACTTAACTGATTCTCCAAAGGGCCCAGATCAGAAAACATTTTGGAGCAGAAGGGTCCAAAGCTTTCGCTAATGTCATTGTAGATGCATTTAAAGACTTAAAAGGATTATATTTCTAGCATTTAGAAAGTCTGCACTATATATATTGTATTGTATTGTGTGTCTTTATTTATATAGCGCCATTAATGTACATAGCGCTTCACAGTAGTAATACACGTGGTAATCAAATAAATAACAGATAATATAAATAACAGGTCATGGGAATAAGTGCTTCAGGCTTAAAAGTAACATTACGGAAGAGGAGTCCCTGCTCCGAGGAGCTTACAATCTAATTGGTAGGGAGAACGTACAGAGACAGTAGGAGGGAATTCTAGTAAGTGCGTCTGCAGGGGGCAAAGCTTTATGTATCATGTGTCCAGTATAATCCACAGTGCTATTCATATGCTTCTTTAAGCAAGTGTGTCTTAAGGTGGGTCTTAAAGGTGAATAGAGTGGGTGCTAGTCGGATATTAAGGGGAAGGGCATTCCAGAGGTGTGGGGCAGAAAGTGAGAAAGGTTTAAGGCGGGAGAGAGCTTTAGATACAAAGGGGGTAGAGAGAAGACATCCTTGAGCAGAACGCAAGAGTCTGGATGGTGCATAACGAGAAATTAGGGCTGAGATGTAAGGAGGGGCAGAAGAGTGTACAGTAAAGCTTTAAAAGTGAGGAGGAGAATTGTGTGTGATACGGGATTTGATCGGAAGCCAGGAGAGGGATTTCAGGAGGGGAGACGCTGAGACAGATCTAGGAAAGAGTAGCGTGATTCTGATATATATGTACATTACCCATGCAAGTGAGTTTCAGTGGGGACAGCTGCCCGTAGCTGCCTAAGCAACTAGCATGAAATGAGCAGGAGCAGAGAGTCCAAGGCCAGGCAGTTGAATGGTCCTGCCCTATGGTGTTGGAAGGTCTCATATGGTATAGTACTGCATAGTATATATGGGCCTGTGTGTCCTATGGCTTTGTCACCCAAGATGTTGGAGGGTTTTATTTGATGAGCCATCTGTCCCTTCTGTTTATGTTACTGTGTCCCCCCCTGGGGGGGTGGGGAGGGGAGGGGGGGTGTAAAACCATTAGATTGTGAGAGGAACAAGGAAACCTGGCCATTCATGTGTTTGCTCCAGTTGTGAAGGGGTTAACTAGGAACTGGTCGGAAGCCCAGCAAGAGCAGCCCTGGGATGGGCAGCAGGGGGTGCTGCTCGGACCGCCCTCCCTGCCGAGGTATCCCCAGATACAGTGTATTAGGGAGAGGGTGTGTTACCCTAATGCCCCCGGCTGAGCGGCTCTCGGCCAATTGCGGGCCCTTGACAACCATACATAATGATGTCACCGCCTTTAACCCCTTCAGTGCCGGAGAGCCTGGCCATGCAACGCCTGCAACAACCCGACGGACAACGAATGGGCAGTGGGGTAGGGATGGTATGGGGGGGGGGGTAGGGATGGTATGGGGGGGGGGAGTGGGTGGGTTAGGGGGGGGGGAGTGGGTGGGTTAGGGGGGGGGGGAGTGGGTGGGTTAGGGGGGGGGGGGAGTGGGTGGGTTAGGGGGGGGGAGTGGGTGGGTTAGGGGGAGGGATGGTACGAGGGGGGAGTGGGTGGGGTAGGGGGGTAGGGATGGTACGAGGGGGGAGTGGGTGGGGTAGGAGGGTAGGGATGGTACGAGGGGGGAGTGGGTGGGGTAGGGGGGTAGGGATGGTACGAGGGGGGAGTGGGTGGGGTAAGGGGGTAGGGATGGTAAGGGGGAGAGTGGGTGGGTTAGGGGGGAGGGATGGTACGAGGGGGGGAGTGGGTGGGTTAGGGGGGAGGGATGGTACGAGGGGGGGAGTGGGTGGGTTAGGGGGGAGGGATGGTACTGGGGGGGAGCGGGTGGGTTAGGGGGGGAGGGATGGTACTGGGGGGGAGCGGGTGGGTTAGGGGGGGAGGGATGGTACTGGGGGGGAGCGGGTGGGTTAGGGGGGAGGGATGGTACGGGGGGGGGGGAGTGGGTGGGTTAGGGGGTAGGGATGGTACGAGGGGGGGAGTGGGTGGGTTAGGGGGTAGGGATGGTACGAGGGGGGGAGTGGGTGGGTTAGGGGGTAGGGATGGTACGAGGGGGGGAGTGGGTGGGTTAGGGGTGAGGGATGGTAATGGGAGAGTGGGTGGGTTAGGGGGGTAGGGATGGTAATGGGGGAGTGGGTGGGTTAGGGGGGAGGGATGGTACGAGGGGGGAGTGGGTGGGTTAGGGGGGGGAGGGATGGTACGAGGGGGGGGGTGCCAGATTGAAGGCCCTGATTTCTCCCTTTGTGATTGTGTCCCTCTCTCTCTCTGGGTGGAAGGAAGGCGTCTCTGGGAAAATCCTGAAGTATCCGTGGAGGAGAGGGGGGGGGGTTGTGAGGCGGGCACTATATTAACCCCTTCAGTGCCGGCAGCACATTACAGCGCGATGGGGCTCGTTTCATGGAGGGAGGAAAATCATGAGTTAATTTAGTATTTCATATATATATATATATATATGCTAGTTTTTACATAGCGCTTTACAGAGACATTTTGCAGACACAGTCCCTGCCCCGTAGAGCTTACAGTCGATGATTTTGGTGCCTGAGGCACAGGGAGATAAAGTGACTTGCCCAAGGTCACAAGGAGCTGACACCGGGAACTGAGCCAGGCTCCCCTGCTTCACACTCAGTGCCAGTCAGTGTCTTTACTCACTGAGCCGCTCCTACTCATATGAATGGGCTGAAATCCCCCCACGCCATGCATCAAATAGCCATTAACATTGTACCCAAGGTGTTACATGCCCAAGTTCTTTCATTTGACGGAATATTGACACATACGCTTTAAGTGACAGTTACGGGTCCCCGTCCAGTGCTTGCTTACCCTGCACCACCAGGCGCCCCTGCGCGGTCCTGCGCACTCTTGTTCCGGGCTTGTTGGCTGCGCACACGTAGACCCCAGAGTGATGCACAGTCAGGTCCGAAATCATCAGGTTTCCCGTCCCCAAAACCTGGATTCCCTCCACACCTATCGGGCGCCCGTCTGCAAGAGAGCAGAGCACAGGTGTGTTAAAGGCAGCGTCCACTGCGCCTCCCTGCATCACACCATGACACGCTGTATCCGTTGTGTTACCTGTGTGACAAACCTTCACCGCAGGACCAGCTCCGACAGGCAGAACGTGTCAGGAGTGATAGAAAAAACTGTGCTGGGCTCTAGGACTACAGGCACAATAGCTTAAATAAGCTTATCTTCATTCAACGTAGATCCTCTGGTGAAATACCCCTTAAGTATCCATGTTTGATATACCACCCCTTGGAAAGCTCTGTACTACACTATCAAAGGTATTCCCATCTACCATGAATCTACAATTTTCCAGGACCAATGTGCCCACTAGGACCTTGAGCTACATACCATGAAGAACTCTCAATGGTCCATATAACGCACAAATCCCACCCAGCAATGAGGGAACCTGGGGGGGGGGGGGGTCCTCTTGCTTTCAGAGACGCCTCCCGTGTAACTCATCGGGAAGAGAGGAGCCCCACGCAACCACCCACCATGTGGTTATATAATGTTGGCGGGCTTTGTATTTTTCAGGTTGTTGGGTGTGTGTCACCGCTTTGTGGGGTGGCATTGCTGGTATAGCGAGCGAGCTGGAAGAGTTGTTTAAGTAGGGTGAGGATGCGGGGATCTGTGGCCTTGTGGCTGGAGGGGTTTCTCTGCATCTGATTGGGTGGGAAAGGATGAATGCCCGGTGGGGGTGGGGCACAGACGACCATGCGGACTGGTGCCTTTAGTTGGATGGTGGTATTGCTAAATCCAGACAGGCCGGGTCTTCCTGTTAATGGAAAATGGTTGAATAAAAGCTGTAGGGGTGGGTGAATGGTTGGGTGCAGGTTGGGGTGGGTGAATGGTTGGGTGCAGGTTGGGGTGGGTGAATGGTTGGGTGCAGGTTGGGGTGGGTGAATGGTTGGGTGCAGGTTGGAGGGGTGAATGGTTGGGTGCAGGTTGGAGTGGTGAATGGTTGGGTGCAGGTTGGAGTGGTGAATGGTTGGGTGCAGGTTGGGGTGGGTGAATGGTTGGGTGCAGGTTGGAGTGGTGAATGGTTGGGTGCAGGTTGGGGTGGGTGAATGGTTGGGTGCAGGTTGGGGCGGGTGAATGGTTGGGTGCAGATTGGGGTGGGTGAATGGTTGGGTGCAGGTTGGAGTGGTGAATGGTTGGGTGCAGGTTGGGGTGGGTGAAAGGTTGGGTGGAGATTGTTTCGGGTGAATGGTTGGGTGCAGGTTGGAGTGGTGAATGGTTGGGTGCAGGTTGGGGTGGGTGAATGGTTGGGTGCAGGTTGGAGTGGTGAATGGTTGGGTGCAGGTTGGGGTGGGTGAATGGTTGGGTGCAGGTTGGGGTGGGTGAATGGTTGGGTGCAGATTGGGGTGGGTGAATGGTTGGGTGCAGGTTGGAGTGGTGCATGGTTGGGTGCAGGTTGGGGTGGGTGAAAGGTTGGGTGCAGGTTGGGGTGGGTGAATGGTTGGGTGCAGGTTGGGGTGGGTGAATGGTTGGGGTGGGTGAATGGTTGGGTGCGTGGTTGGGGTGGTGAATTGTTGGTTGCAGGTTGCGGTGGGTGAATGGTTGGGTGTAGGTCCAGGACATACTTGAAAACGAGAGGTAACTCTCAATGTATTACTTCCTGGTAAAACATTTTATAAATAAATAAATAATAAATAAATAGGTTGGGGTGGGTGAATGGTTGGGTAAAGGTTGGGGTGGGTGAATGGTTGGGTGAAGGTTGGGGTGGGTGAACAGTTGGGTGGGTGAATGGTTGGGTGCAGGTTGGGGTGGATGAATGGTTGGGTGCAGGTTGGGTTTGGGTGAATGAATGGGTGAAGGTTGGGGTGGGTGAATGGCTGGGTGCAGGTTGGGGTGGGTGAATGGTTGGGTGGGGTGTACCTGGTCAAGGTCATTCATTTCCTTGACTGAGTCTTTTCATGCAGAGAGATGCATAATTCAATCATCCCATAACATGTGTGTTACTCTGTAAACCATCTCCAGGAGAAGTAAATAGAGGGGGAAACCTTGTTACCTGTTTCCTCTAGCAGTGGAGGGTTTCAAATTTGAAATCTAGCTGTCTGGTTAAACCAACCTCATGGAAACTTACCGAGGCGGCTCCAGGACACGATGGGCCTGGGGTTTCCCGTAGCCATGCATTCCAGAATCGCTGTCTGGTGAATGGTCTTAGTGAGGTTCTCAGGGCCAACCAAGATCATGGGGTCCTTGTAACCAGTGTAGTGTGAGCCTGCAACACACATTATATACAGTATATATCTATATATAGAGCCCACAGACAACTCTTTGATGCAAAGTATTACACCAAACTGCAGGAGGATTCAACAACAAAATACATGAGAGAACTCAACAGGATCATTAAAAAACACTCCCGATCTGCACAAGAGAACATATTCTGGACCTGATACCAGCTAACCCCAAACCTGGCACATTCTACATGCTCCCTAAAATTCACAAAGAGGGTAACCCTGGGCACCCTATTATCTCTGGATCTGGCACACTGACTGAGAATATTTCTGGCTGGGAGGAGGGCATTCTAAAACCACTTGTCAGGAACACACCCAACTATATGGACACCACCGACCTGCTAAACAAACTTAATGCCATTGGCTCCCTCCCAACAGGAACACTACTAGCAACCATGGATGTAGAATCACTCTACACAAACAACCCCCACAAAGATGGGATTTCAGCCTGCAGATACTTTCTGGGACCGCAGGAGCCACCCACAGAGACAGTGACTAAATGCATCGAATTTATTCTGACCCATAACTACTTCACATTTGGAAATGACACATACCTCCAGACAACTGGGACCGCTATGGGCACTCGGATGGCGCCACAGTATGCCAATCTGTTCTGCGCAAAACTGGAAAGTGACTTCCTTTCCACCTGTCACTTGAAACCCCTTACATACCTTCAGTACACTGATGACATCCTCCTGATTTGGACATCTGGTGAACAGGACCTCATACAGTTCCATGAGACCTTCAATACGTTCCACCCGACCATCAACCTCAAACTCACCCATTCCCCGGATGAAGTATCTTTCCTAGACACCACCATTACTATAAAGAACAACCAACTACAGACTTCTGTATACCGCAAACCTACAGACAGAGACAGCTATTTGAGGGACAACAGCTTCCACTCCACACACACTAAGCATGCAACCATCTACAGTCAAGCCATACGATACAGTCAGATATGCGTGCGTGCGTTAAATATTACTGTATGTTCATTTGCATGTCTTAGACATGTCTGCAACCCTGTCTTTCACCATTATCACACAGCACTTCCACTGCAGCAAGGGGTTCTGGGAAATGACATGCAAATGAGCACACAGTGCCATCTTTTGTCTCAAGCTCATATTATACGAGCAACCCTTAAGCCAAATGCATGCTGCTTTAAACACAGCTTTTAAGCATAGGCTGGGGTGAGATACAAAGCCAGTAAACCACTCACAGACATGTTTCAACCTTGATGGGTATCATCAGTGTGAGGTTGGTTGCTGGCTATGCTGGTTTGAGACTAAGAGTAAGTATTCACCACACTTATTAAGGGTATGGTCGGTAAAAAAAGTGACAAAAACCCTCCACATAAAGCATATAGCAACTGTAAATATTACTGTATGTTCATTTGCATGTCTTAGACCTGTCTTTCACCATTATCGCCCAGCAAACAGCACTTCCACTGCAGCAAGGGATTCTGGGAAATTACATGCAAATGAGCACACAGTGCCACCTTTTGTCTCAAGCTCATATTACACGAGCAACCCTTAAGCCAATGCATGCTGCTTTAAACACAGCTTTTAAGCACAGGCTGAGGTGCGTTGCAAAGCCAGTAAACCAATTCACAAGATGTGTGGTGATTACCTACTCTTAGTCTCAAACCAGCAGAGCCAGCAACCAACCTCACACTGATGATACCCATCAAGGTTGAAACATGTCTGTGAGTGGGTTTACTGGCTTTACTGTGGAGGGGTTTTGTCACTTTTTTTTACCCACCATAACCTTAATAAGTGTGGTATATATATATATATATATATATATACATTATTTATCATTCTTTCTATATGTTTGACCAGTCCGGCTTTCATACCTGTGACGGTCAGTGCTGCCGCAGGACTCTGCTTCACGCCAGCTGCGTTGATGGCCACGCAGCGGTAGGTGCCGGTATCCTCCGCTCGCAGTGCTGTTATCTGCAGGACACCAGTGGGCAGCAGGGTGTATCTGTGTGTTACAGCAGAGGGGACACTGATGGCTGTACTGTGTCCACTTGGTGAGTAATGTCACTGACACACACCTGACACACACTCCAGCAGAGAGGTTAACGTGTTCCTCTCTGAGTGAGGGAGGCTGTCATCTGTGCAACTGATTGACAGGGCAGGGTGAGAGGGCAGGGTGACAGTGCCGAGGGCCGGGTGACAGTGAGAGGGCACAAGTCACTGGCAGGGTGACAGAATGGGACAGTGCACGGGGCAGGGTGACAGTGCAGGGAGCAAGTTGGTAGTGCAGAGGTACAGTTTGGAGACAATGCAGAGGTACAGTATGGATACAGGGGAAGCAGTGACAGGGCAGGGGGCACAAGTCAGGGGCAGGGTGACAGGACAGGGGGCAGGGTGACGGGCAGGGTGACAGGACAGAGGGCAGGGTGACAGTGCAGGGGGCAGGGTGACAGGACAGGGGGTAGGGTGACAGGACAGGGGGCAGGGTGACAGGACAGGGTGACAGTGCAGGGGGCAGGGTAACAGGACAGGGGGCAGGGTGACAGTGCAGGGGGCTGGGTGACAGGACGGGGCAGGGTGAAAGTGCAGAGGTACAGTATGGAGACAGTACAGAGGTTGCAGTGACAGGCCAGAGGACACAAGCACAGGAGGCAGGTGAGAGGGTCAGTGCCGGGGGTACACGTCATGGACAGTGTGACAGGACAGGGGACAGGGTCCCGTCTCCTACCTTGGGTTCTGTGTGTCGACAGTATCCCCATTTCGCTCCCACACAATGTCTGGTTCCGGCAGGCCGCCGATCTGACACTGGAATCTGGCCACGCCGCCTTCCTCCAGCACCGCGTCCCGCGGGACCAGGTGGAAATCAGACATGGCTAAGGAAGGAGCAGACTGTCAGGCGCAGCAGGGAAGCAATCGTAGTGATACTCGGCACTGTACTGTTTATACAGCACCTTGTATTCCTTTCTTACGGTCCAAAGAGCAGCCAGGCCCCAAAACCTACTGCAATTTATTCACGGTGACCCCCAGCATTTCCCTTAAAGCAGGAGTCCCCCCCACACCCCGCAGCAGTGTAATATATATAACGCTGGCTTCTGGCCCGCGCAGCATTTCCTGCTCAATTCTTTTTAGCGATAACGGTTTCCTTAACCCCGGAGGGGATGCAGTTACCATGGTAACCTCCAACTTTTTTTTTACCTCATGGACACTTCATACTTCAACCGCTCGTATAGAAATATGCAACAACAGCTCTGCCGTGGCTTTAAGGATCGTTGTCAGGTCACCCGTCCGGCGACCCCTGGGGCAGGGGTGGCCAACTCCAGTCTTCATGGGCCACCAACAAGTCCACTTTTACGGATATCCCTGCTTCAGCACAGCCATTCTGACTGAGCCAGTGATTGAGCCACCTGTGCTGAAGCAGGGATATCCCTAATACCTGACCTGTTGGTTGCCCTTGAAGACTGGAATTGCGTACCCCTGCGTTAGAAGCTCCCACAGCATCATTTATAATACCTTGTCTCAGTTACATATATCAGCGTAAGCAACAATAACAGTGATAGTGATATACAAAATGAAATTAACATAAACGGTGCGCCTAACTAGCAGTGATACAAATAGTAGGGGTTAGTGCTGTGATTCTAGCGTTGCACGAGTCGGCCCAGTAATATCCCTGGTCGTTACGTTCGCTTATGTTATCCCTTCTTTTGATCTATTATTGGCTAACCTTGCAGAATCAATGTGCCTTTTGTCCTTGTTTCTATCAGTGTATGCCTTATATCAGGGGTGCTCAACTCCAGTCCTCAATCCCCCTCCTCCCACCCCCCACCGACCCAACAGGTCAGGCTATCCCAGCTTCAGCACCGGTGGCTCAACCAGAGGCTCAGTCAAAGACTGGACCACCGGTGCTGAAGCTGGGACTGATTGAGTCACCTGTGCTGAAGCAGGGATATCCTGTAAACCTGACCAGTTGGGGGAGCTTGAGGACTGGAGTTGAGCCCCCCCTGCCTTATATCTAGGTTTATTTCTTTCCCTCCCATGTTCCCTTTTTTTCAACCGGGCTCCATTTTAATCTCCCAGGGGCCAGACACGTCATAATTAAAACACTTCTATCTCAGCGATTTTATATTTTTAAAAAATAAAGAGTATTGGAAATGGCGAGAATTGATCCTTTAAATTAGATTGAAAAATGCAAAAGAGATGGTGATCAGTATGGGCTGCCGCTTTAAATTACAAGAGGGGGGGGGTCTCTGCGACCTTCAGGGGCCCAGCCTGTGACCTCTGCTTCCTTTCCACAAACATATGCGCATTTTACAAGATTATCATTCAATGCCTGGGACCAGTACAGCTATGGATCGCATCCCTCTTGCTTTTAAAATCCAAGCAGCTTACATTAAAATATATATATATAATTTATTATTTATTTTTAAGAATGTGTTACCAGGAAGTAATACATCGAGAGTTAACTTTCGTTTTCACGTATGTCCTGGGCACCGAGTTAAGATAACAAATATTTTTGTTTTAATATATCTTTGATTTATCTTTATTGAAAACGAATTGCCTAAGCTGCCGATCGATTTGTTCTCCCGTGATCGATCAACAAAATCCTGCTTCCCGGGGTTCACTAAATGGCCGCCTTTCCACTTCAAATCAATGCTTCGGTCAGAGTAGTCGCAGCTACAATGTATCCTTATATTACTGAGGTAACATTATCTATTGTTACAGTTTGCAGCTCAAACTGCTGGGAATATTGGCAACAAATGATCGCAAACAGGAAAGTGTTACAAAGATCTTGCACTGCTGGGGAGGTGGCTAAAGCATGCTGTAGAAATCAATGGATTATCTGTATATTAAAACTAATTAGAAATGTCATTAAGAGTTTAATTTTAAAATAAAAAAAAAAGGTAGTTTGTATTATCTAATACTGCAGGACGGATTTTTTTTTTTTTTTTTTTTAAACTTAATTTTTATTAAAAATTTTTAGGGAGAGGGAAGCACTGAAGAAAATAAAAAATGGGGGGGAGGGAATGGTACAGAAAATAGAGATGGGAGAAAGTTCACATTCATTTACAATTTTACCTAACAAGATTTCTTAAAATATTCTATCGCACAGTTAATATAAATATCCTTTTTTTTTTTTTTTCCCTTTTTTTTTGTTACAACAAATTTAAGTGGGTATTAATTTCTGGTTGATTTTCACTCAGAATCCAAGGTAACCACACCTTCTGAAAATCTGTGTAGGTGTCGTTATTAAGACTAACCATTTTTTCCATGTAGCAAATCTGCCAGACTTTATTTTTAACAGATTTTGTTTTTTAAAACACATCTAGGATATTGCTTGCTTTTATCCGGAACAGTTTGCACTTACAGGTTTCATCGTCTGTGTCCCCCAGTGAGCACAATACAATTATTCAGAATAACTACTAATAATTACTATTTGATGTACTGTACGTGCCGATATCCTAAAACCGCCAGTCCCAGAGAAGTTAAAAACGTTCATTTTTCTCATGTCTTCCTATTAATCAGAACAAGCCTTTTGCCCCCACGGTGCTTACAATCCAATTTGATGCTTGAGCACCTAAGGAAACTTGTTCACGGTCACAGGCAGCCGAGTGGGGATTCTCCCACTTCAAAGACCAGTGTATTTATCACTGGGTCACTCCTAATCCTATAAAAAAAATGAATGGATAATTCCTCTTCCAGGTCCTGCCCGGTAACATGGTGTTCAAATGACAAATGTGACCCCCCCCCCACGCGGGCAAATAAACCAGGATTAGCGGGGACCAGCGGCTCTCCCTGCCTTTAACCCCATAAGTACCGGAGAGGGCAGCAACGCAGTGAAGAACAAGGCACGGGGAAACTCCGGGGCATTAAAAGGGTTAAAAGAATGACGCGATCGGGATATAAAAATAAAACGGGAATTATTGGGGACACAGATACATTCTCGGGGTGTTGCTGCTCTTTGAACCCCACCAAAGCTGTGGGGGGACGTGGGGAGGGGTCTTTGCAATTGGCACAGACCCAGCAGAGGTTGCCTTCCCTCGGTGGGATGTAGGTCAGAGTCTCACGTGACCAGAGCTGGTCCCAAGCTATTCCTGCCCGTTCAGGGAGACAGAGCTGGGAACAGCTTCCGTGGGATCAGTGAGAGCGGGGTCCTCGCCAACGGAAACCCCTTTATACCCCCTGCACCAGGGGGGTGGCAACTGTGCCCCATTTATTGGGAAGACCACACATTTGTAGGCATATATCCAACTCCAGCAAGATAGAAAAAATAGGCTGAAGCGCTCCAATGCCAGAAAAAGATCGCTGTGACGTTCGAAACGCGTTGGATGGGTCTCTTTTCACATTAAAGTGCCCCTTTAATTTATTTTTGATTCTGGGTCCTTCCTGCTCCGTTTTTGCTTGTGCGCTTTGCCCTCCATTTACTCCTGTTAACTATATATCCAACTCCTGCTGTCTGGGCCGGCACAATGTCCTTCATCTGGGGTCAGTTGGCTTTGTTATGTTTTTGATTTAATGGTCAGAAAGAGGGCGCAGAGTGACCGCTCCGTAATGTGTCAGCCACGGCCAGGTGCAATTATATTAATAATAATAATAATATCTTGGTAGAATGGTCCCTAATTCCAGCTGCAGGGATGAGAATAAATCAAGACAAATGATTCCCTATCACTGAATTAATTCCCACAAACCATTGCAGGTCTCTCTGGCAGTGAGAAGAAGGGGGGGGGGAGTAGGTGCACGGTGTTGGAAAACCAAACCCCCCCAGGTCACAGCACTGCACCAAACAATGAATCCAGCCCAGAATATAGGAGTCTGCTGCTTCCAAACTACCTGCGGAGACCCCAGCGGTCAGCATGTCCTAGGACAGTGGGGGGGGCGCCCCCTGAGATTTTTTTTTGGAGGGGGGGGGGGGGGGTGGGGTGGGGCACGGGTGGTTGCAGAGGTCCCGAGCTCTTCCCCAAGGCATTTAAATTAAATGCCAGGGGACCGAGCGAGGCCTCTGCAACCTCTTCTTACCGGGATTCAGCCGGCTTCAGGACGCGTGACCATGGCAACGCTGCGTCAAATGGCGCCGCGGGGTCATGTGACATCACGGTTGCCATGTTGGTGTGACGTCATATGACACCATGGGTCACGTGACACAACCCCGCTGCGTCATTTAACGCCGCGCGAGGTAAGGGGGGGGGGGCGCAACAACGGAGGAGAGCAGGCAGGGGGGCCCCTGCCCTAGGAAATGGTTTCCGTTATCCTAGACATTGAAGGAGGTATTATTCTGATTGGGACGTTTCTGTGTTGTTTAAAATGTGACATATTGAAGCAAAGGGGGCTCAACTCCAGTCCTCAACCCCCCCCCTCCCCAACCCCCCCTCAACAGGTCAGGTTTTCAGGATATCCCAGCTTCAGCACAGGAATGAAATGGTTGCTATAGCAACCCCTGAGCCACCTGTGCTGAGCATGGACTGATTGAGCCACCTGTGCTGAAGCAGGAATATTCTGAAAACCTGACCGGTTGGGGGGGGGGAGAGTTTAAGGACTGGAATTGAGCACCCCTGGACTGAAAGCATCAGCTCCTAATTTGATCAAACATTCATCCACATGTCTCTCTGTCTGTCTCTCGTCTCTCTGTCTGTCTCTCTCTCTCTCTCTCGTCTCCCTCTCTGTCTCTCTCCTCTTCTCTCTCTCTCAAAACGTGACCCCTTTTATTCTTCATCATATCTTGCAGAACAATCACTCCATTTTCATGAAAACGTGAGCAATTATGGGTCTGTCAGAGGAGATTTATTACATTTAAGAATGATTTGATAATCTATTAAATATTCTTTGGAATTGGTGATGACGCAATGATCTCATCATGTGCATAGTTACAAAATGGTGTTTAGCGAAGAAGATAAGCGCGTTATAAAACGCTGGAGACAGAGCAAGTATTATGGTCCAAAACGCAGACAGAAAATGACTCCCGATAAAGGCCGGGCGCTAGGAGGATTGAAAAAACGAATTCGTATCATTCAGGAGCGAGAGCCGCTGGATCAGCGTGTTATCGATCATGCTATCAGACAGCGGCGTTCTCGTCTTCAGGCGCTTCAGCAGAAGGAGGAGATTTTAAAACTGCAGTTCAAGCAATATCCTGCATGTGTGTTTTATTTAATAAATCAGTTCTGTAGTAAGAAAAAATACTTTTAGCATTTTCTGTTTTAAAGAAAACAACTTTGAAAGACCAATTTTCTTGTATTCTATTTTAACAAGCATGCTTGTTCCTATAGCAACCATTTACATTCCCCATAATTAAAGATGTCGCCAAACTTTGCCGATCAATAGACGGAGAATGAATTGACCGGCAGCTATGCAGTTCTTTAGGTAATTAGAGATTGTCCACATGAAACTATTGAAGTTAAACCGGGAGCCTGAACTGCAGCTTTAATATACATACTTTGAACTCAAACTTGCTAGTAATCTTAGTGTTACAGATCAGATTACATTATAACCGTTTAACACATCTATGAGCTACGAAGGTAAAAATCTTATTTCCTGCTTAATGAGCACGAACCTCCCGCAGTGCACCTGGTACTTGTTGACATAATACAGCGACATCAATTTAGTTATCAGTTGATTATCTACATTGTGCTTCTTATATCGTGTTACTCTACAGAACAGACTTACAACCGTGCACATTTTCATGGGGAATGAGGGAGAAATATAGAAGATATAGGGCCTCATGCAGAGAGCAGCGAATTAAAAAATTGGAGAGTTTAATAAAAAGTAGCTTTTTTGGAGAGTTTTATTCTCCATATGCAGAAATGTGCGAATTCTGCAATGTTTGGCATTAATGCGTGTGGCGAGTTAGAATTGGAGAGATGCGCGCTGCAGAAATGTGTTAAAAAAAAATCGCGCATTTTTTTTCCCCTTTCCTGTAGGCGGCGAGCTCCATGTAATTGCCAACTTTTCTTGGCGAGGCAAATAGTAGCAAATCGCGCCATTTTCTTGGCGCGAACAGCCGCTAGATGCCGTTCGCGGCTCACTGCATTAGGATATTTTTAAAACTGGCGAGATGTAGGTTCTCGCCAGCCACGCGGCGAGATTTTGAAAACGAAAAAAAAAATGGCGCGTTTTCCGTTACTCGCCATTTTCGGCAGTTTTCTGCGCGACTTTCCCCAAAAAATGGCGAGTTTTGAAATAGCGCTGCTTTCTGCATGAGGCCCATAGTGAAAAACAAAAGGTCCCTTTTTTCCTGAACACGGTATAGAGACACGCACACACACAATTATATTACACAATTACAATTTAAAATGCCGTTTTGTTCTCCAATGCAACTACAACACACATCACTGCGAAATGCTCAAAGAACTAGATTGGTCATCACTAGAGTCTAGGCACAAAGTTCACCTTTCCTGTCTTTCCTTCAAATACTTTCTGTGCAAGCTACCCAGCTACCTGAACAAGCTCCTCACCCTACCACATGCAGTACCTATCACCTGAGATCTGACTCCAAAAGACTGTTCATGGTCCGTTACAACGCGGATCCGCTTATAACGCGATGCAAGCGCGGCTCCCAATTTTCGTATTTAGGAAGACTTTACAACACGATTATTGGTGTCTTAAATACTTTATTGTACAATGCATACATTGTACATTATTTCTAATGTGGTCCGCTTACAGTATAACGCAATGTGATTCTTTGGACCCCAAGCACAGCGTTATAAGGGGGTTGGGCTGTCCTAATTGATATATCTTCTCTACATCTGTTTGCCTTTCTATCTATCTATCTACTCCAGGTGTGGCCAACTCTAGTCCTCAAGGGCCACCAACAGGTCAGGTTTTAAGGCTATCCCTGCTTCAGTGCCCTTTTAATCATTTTTTTGTCTTGGGTTCTTCCTGCTCCGTTTGTGCTGGTGCGCTTTTTGGTCTCCCTTTTCCCTGTATTGCATTGAGTAGCTGCACAGCCTGCCTGCCTGCCCTACCAGGATGTGAGTATTTGCATATTTTTCAGGGGAACCTGCCAATGAGACTGATGGTGAGTGGGTTGCACCACACACCACCTGTCTTCAGGAGGATAGTACCCATTATATGACACAATAGGTACTATATCAATTGTTAGTACCCTGGTACAGTGGTCTGGCTTATTATCATTTTGAGATATACCTGCATTTGAGCGCTTCAGCTATTTTCCATATCCCTGCTTCAGCACAGGTGGTTCAATCAGTGGTTCAGTCAACGACTGAGCCACTGATTGAGCCACCTGTGCTGAAGCAGGGATAGCCTTAAAACCTGATCTATTAGTGGACCTTGGGGACTGGAGTTGGCGCTGCCTGATCTAGTCCCATATTGGTACCGCGTGGGGTTCCCCAGTGTGTGACACAGGAAAATGGTGGCAGCCCTGTGGCCCACTCACGCCGTCTTGTACGTGACTTCTTATTCTGCAGCCCCGAGCAGGGTTTGACCCGGAGACTCCGGGTTTCGGGGTCTTACCTCCGGGCTACGGGTTGCCGCTGTCAATCTCTGGGTGCGGCGGCGACACCGGCATCCTTCTGCAATTCCCCCTCCAACTGCAGTGAACATGGCTGCCTGGCGTCAAATGACGCCGTGTTGCCGTGGCGGTGCTGCGTAGCGTCATGACATCACGTAGCGTCCAGTTGCCATGGCAACGCGGCGTCATTTGACGCCAGGCAGCCATGTTCACTTCAGTTGGAGGGGGAATTGCAGCAGGATGCCGGCAGACACCGCGCCATCAAGTAAGGGATTTTTATTTTCTCCGGGTTGGCCTTCAGCAGAAGGCGGCGACTCTGAGCCCGGGGGAAGTTACTAGAGATGCAAAGTACATTTTCAGGACTAGTTCATGCTCACAGGGTGAGAAGTGCATTTCCATTCTGTACTAGGCCAGAAGCCTGGGGGTCTCCGGAGATAAACTGCGTTCATTTCAGCTTTGGGTACCCCCTGCTCCCCGAGATCTGTTGGCTTATCGGGCATTTCCTCTTGCCCCAATTTTTGTTTGCTTGACTAAATGCGGCAGTTTCTCACATTTACGGCCATGCAATGACCCAAGCTGCGGATCGAGCGCCGAAGATCCTGCTTCCCAGGGCACGCAATATGGCCGCCTGCTTCAAAAGAGGAGGCGCTAGGCCTTTGTAAATGGTTGCTACAGCAACCCACGGAAGCTTCATTAAAAGGGCATAAAGTGTGAGGTGAGAATGCAGTAAGGATACTCTAATTAGTCTAATTACTACACAACTGATTTATTTAAAAAAAAAAACGCCTAGGATTGTGAATGAAATAATAATAACTGTATTTTCTATAACGCTTTTCTCCCAGTTAGACACAAAGCGCGTCCCAATTACAGTATATCGCGCGTTACGCAGCACATAGAAGTGTTACAGGCACAGTCCCTGCCTCGTGGAGCTTACAATGGGGTTGGAGCCTGAGGCACAGGGAGATAAAGTGACTTCCCCCGAGGGAGCCGACACTGGGAGGAGAACCGGTTCCCCTGCTTCACACGCAGTGGCGTTATTATCGGGCAGGTTCTCTCCTCACTGAGCCACTTCTCCCTGCTGTGGTCCTTCCTCATGCGGCTTCTTATTTATTGGCCCCTCTGGACCTTTAAACTTGGGAGCGCAAACTTTCCCCGCTGCGCCCCCCCCCCTGCTCGTGCGTCCCCTCCTTGCCTTGACGTCACGTGACCCCACTGCGACATTTGACGCCACGTTGCCATGGCGATGCGACGCCGGAGACAAGGTAAGGGATGTTGCAGAGGCCTCATGCATTAATTTAAATGCCTTGAGGGAAGAGCGCGGGGCCTCCGCAACGGCCGCCCCCCCCCCCCTGAAAAATGTTGCCCCCCCCCCCATTTTGCGCGCCCCTGCTTTAAACCACCATAATGCTAGCCCAGCCTGGGCTGCATGATCTACAACGGTGAGTATTTCGGGAAGCAGGGGGTCCAAGGGGGTGAAATGAATGCGGTTTAGCTCCCAAGACCCCCTTCTGTACCAGAGCCGGCAACAACGCCCTGCAGAGCAAGAGTGAGCGTGAGCGCAGCGGGTGTCGAGTTTAAACATCGGAGACGTTCAGATGATTCACTGCAGTCAATTTGATCAATAAGAAACAGCAGATTTTATAATGAATCTGCACCTCTCTCGAGCGCGGCCAGTACGTGCGAAGAGGAGACCTGTGAGGTTTCCAAACTTTGTACTATTGTCACAGCTCTGTGGAACTCTGCTACAGTAGTTCATTAAAAGGTAACACAACCTGCACAACACCCGCATTCTCTCCAGAGCCTCTCCGGACACGGCAACTCTGCACTTCCAAGCATGCCAGCCAGGGGTGGCCAATTCCAGTCTTCAAGGGCCACCAACAGGTCAGGTTTGTGGGGCCCAGCTTCAGCACAGGTGGCTCAATCAGTCCTAGCTTCAGCACGAATGGCTCCTTCAGTCCCAGCAGCGGCCCAGGTGGCTCAATCAGTGGCTCAGTCTTCGCCTGAGCCACTGATTGAGCCACCTGTGCTGAAGCAGGGATATGCTGCAAACCTGACGGTGGCCCTTGAGGACTGGAGAGTTGGCATCCCCTGATTTAACCCATTCAGCTCTTGGCTGCTTTGAATTTCTGTTTCAGTTTATTCCTGCAGTGAAGGGGTTACCCTATAATAAAGATGGAACGAGCAATTTATAATGGGTAATGCATGTTATGTATCAGGAGCTCCCCTCCTCCCCCCCACCCCCCTGTCCCCAGGACCACCTCCCTTTGTGCAGTGTGGCAGGGATATAAATCTTACATAACATTTATATTGCTCCTTTACTGGCCTCAGTGTGGTCACAGGGGGCAGTAAAGCAGCTCAGAACAGGATATAAAAGAATCCAGCTTTAATATGGAGGCTGCAAATGAGCCAGTAAAATATTTAAAAACCTTGTAAAACGGTTTATTTTTACAGCCGCTCTGAGGGTTAGAACTGCCAGTGACCTCGAGCTCCCGTATTGTATGGGGGGGGGGGGGGGGGGGGAGGAACGGAGGGGTGATGTCATATTCCCTAGTATTCGCTGTAGGACCAGAACGGTCATCTCGTCTCATGCTGGATACATTTCCTGCAAGGTTCCGACTTACTGTATGCTGGAGAGAATGGCTCCATCTCACAATATGAGCTAGGGTGGCCAGGCGGCTTCTCCAAAAATACTGAACACAATGCTGAAAGGTGTGATGCGCTACACACACCTCTCACCTCTCCATGCTGTTTCCTCCTCTCCTAGGCTCCTGACACCTCCACCTGATTGGCCGCTGCTGGGTAATGCAGCCAATCAGGAGGGAGGAAGCTGCCCAGCCCCCTAGCAAAATCCCTGCTATCCCCCCCTCCCTCCCCTCGTCTATTACGTCCAGAGAGGTAATACCGGTATACACATACATGCCCAGTATTACCTTGAATTTTTTACTGGACAGTGTGTCCAAATACAGGACAGTCCGGTTCAATACTGGACACCTGGCCGCCCTATCAGAGCATACACTCTCCAACTGTGCCTATTTACTGTAGCAGCTACTGTACCTATTTCTGATGTCATGTACCTATATCAACAAGGTGTACCTATTGAACCTATTTCTGCCTGCCTCCCATTGGATGAAGATCTGAACCTTCAGCTACCATAGTGACAAGAATAGGGGGGCCCGACACCAGTCCTCCAGGGTCTACTAGCAGGTCAGTTTTCAAGGATATCCCTGCTTCAGCACAGGTGGCTCAATCAGTGGCTCAGATGAAGACTGAGCCACTGATTGAGCCACCTGTGGTAAGGGTTAACAGGTGTCCAGTATTGAACCGGACTGTCCTGTATTTGGATGCTCTGTCCAGTAAACAATTTGAGGAAATACTGGACATGTATGTGTATACCGGTATTACCTCTCTGGGTGTGTATGTGTATACCGTTATTACCTCTCTGGGCGTGTATGTGTATACTGGTATTACCTCTCTGGGCGTGTATTTGTATACCGGTATTACCTCTCTGGGGGTGTATGTGTATACCGGTATTACCTCTCTGGGCGTGTATGTGTATACCGGTATTACCTCTCTGGACGTGTATGTGTATACCGGTATTACCTCTCTGGGCGTGTATGTGTATACCGGTATTACCTCTCTGGACATGTACATGTATAGCGGTTTTACCTCTCTGGGCGTGTATGTGTATACCGTTATTACCTCTCTGGGGGTGTATGTGTATACCGGTATTACCTCTCTGGGGGGTGTATGTGTATACCGGTATTACCTCTCTGGGCGTGTATGTGTATACCGGTATTACCTCTCTGGACGTGTATGTGTATACCGGTATTACCTCTCTGGGCGTGTATGTGTATACCGGTATTACCTCTCTGGACATGTACATGTATAGCGGTTTTACCTCTCTGGGCGTGTATGTGTATATCGTTATTACCTCTCTGGACGTGTATGTGTATACCGGTATTACCTCTCTGGCCGTGTATGTGTATACCGGTATTACCTCTCTGGACATGTACATGTATAGCGGTATTACCTCTCTAGGCGTGTATGTGTATACCGGTATTACCTCTCTGGACGTGTATGTGTATACCGGTATTACCTCTCTGGGCGTGTATGTGTATACCGGTATTACCTCTCTGGGTGTGTATGTGTATACCGGTATTACCTCTCTGGGCGTGTATGTGTATACCGGTATTACCTCTCTGGACGTGTATGTGTATACCGGTATTACCTCTCTGGGTGTGTATGTGTATAGTGGTATTACCTCTCTGGGCGTGTATGTGTATACCGGTATTACCTCTCTGGGTGTGTATGTGTGTACCGGTATTACCTCTCTGGGCGTGTATGTGTATGCCGGTATTACCTCTCTGGGCGTGTATGTGTATACCGGTATTACCTCTCTGGGCGTGTATGTGTATGCCAGTATTACCTCTCTGGGTGTGTATGTGTATACCGGTATTACCTCTCTGGGTGTGTATGTGTATACCGGTATTACCTCTCTGGGCGTGTATGTGTACACCAGTATTACCTCTCTGGGCGTGTATGTGTACACCAGTATTACCTCTCTGGGCGTGTATGTGTATACCGGTATTACCTCTCTGGGCGTGTATGTGTATGCCAGTATTACCTCTCTGGGTGTGTATGTGTATACCGGTATTACCTCTCTGGGTGTGTATGTGTATACCGGTATTACCTCTCTGGGCGTGTATGTGTACACCAGTATTACCTCTCTGGGCGTGTATGTGTACACCGGTATTACCTCTCTGGGCGTGTATGTGTATACCGGTATTACCTCTCTGGGCGTGTATGTGTATGCCGGTATTACCTCTCTGGGCGTGTATGTGTATACCGGTATTACCTCTCTGGGCGTTTATGTGTATGCCAGTATTACCTCTCTGGGTGTGTATGTGTATACCGGTATTACCTCTCTGGGCGTGTATGTGTACACCAGTATTACCTCTCTGGGCGTGTATGTGTACACCAGTATTACCTCTCTGGGCGTGTATGTGTATACCGGTATTACCTCTCTGGGCGTGTATGTGTATGCCAGTATTACCTCTCTGGGTGTGTATGTGTATACCGGTATTACCTCTCTGGGTGTGTATGTGTATACCGGTATTACCTCTCTGGGTGTGTATGTGTATACCGGTATTACCTCTCTGGGTGTGTATGTGTATACCGGTATTACCTCTCTGGACGTGTATGTGTATACCGGTATTACCTCTCTGGGCGTGTATGTGTATACCGGTATTACCGCTCTGGGTGTGTATGTGTATACCGGTATTACCTCTCTGGACGTGTATGTGTATACCGGTATTACCTCTCTGGGCGTGTATGTGTATACCGGTATTACCGCTCTGGGTGTGTATGTGTATACCGGTATTACCTCTCTGGACGTGTATGTGTATACCGGTATTACCTCTCTGGGTGTGTATGTGTATACCGGTATTACCTCTCTGGGTGTGTATGTGTATACCGGTATTACCTCTCTGGACGTGTATGTGTATACCGGTATTACCTCTCTGGGGGTGTATGTGTATACCGGTATTACCTCTCTGGGCGTGTATGTGTATACCGGTATTACCTCTCTGGGTGTGTATGTGTATACCGGTATTACCTCTCTGGACGTGTATGTGTATACCGGTATTACCTCTCTGGACGTGTATGTGTATACCGGTATTACCTCTCTGGACGTGTATGTGTATACCGGTATTACCTCTCTGGGTGTGTATGTGTATAGCGGTATTACCTCTCTGGACGTGTATGTGTATACCGGTATTACCTCTCTGGGCGTGTATGTGTATAGCGGTATTACCTCTCTGGGTGTGTATGTGTATACCGGTATTACCTCTCTGGGCGTGTATGTGTATACCGGTATTACCTCTCTGGGCGTGTATGTGTATACCGGTATTACCTCTCTGGGTGTGTATGTGTATACCGGTATTACCTCTCTGGGCGTGTATGTGTATACCGGTATTACCTCTCTGGGCGTGTATGTGTATACCGGTATTACCTCTCTGGGCGTGTATGTGTATACCGGTATTACCTCTCTGGGCGTGTATGTGTATACCGGTATTACCTCTCTTGGGGTGTACGTGTATAGCGGTTTTACCTCTCTGGACATAGTGACCTGACCGGCTTGGGGGGCCGCAGGATTTCCCAGAGCAGGGAGAGAGCAGGGCTGTTGCTAGTGGGTTGGGCAGCTTCCTCCATCCTGATTGGCTGCTGTGTAATGCAGCCAATCAGAAGGAGGCGTCAGGAGCCTGGGGGTGGGGCCAAGGAGAGGAGGAAACAGCATGAAGCGGTGAGGTGTGTGTGTCTCGAGTATATCGCACCTTTCACCATTGTGTCCAGCAATTTTGGAGAAGCCACTTGGCAACCCTACCTGTGCTGAAGCAGGAATATCCTGCAAACCTCACCTGTTGGTGGCCCTTGAAGAACGGAGTTGTCCGTCTCTGCTTTAGAAGCTCTCAACAGAGAATACTTTTCCTCGTCAACGAAAAAACAAATTGTGTTTCCCCTTTACATGCAAAATCCAAGTGCTGGAAATGAGTCACAGTTTGGTGGTTTTTCTCCCAAATAATAACTAGATCCATGTGTCTACCATGCAGAGCAATGTGCTGCAGAGCAATGTGCTGCAGAGCAATGTGCTGCAGAGCAATGTGCTGCAGGCTCGGCTGGCTTTGTCTTCCACCTGAGACTCTGCATTTGATTACCAGGCAGGGTAGTTGAGAGCATGCTCCCCCCCCCCCCTCCCAGGGGGGAGCAGGGGGCCCTGCCTGGCAGCCTAATAGAAGGTCACTCCCTCCTCTTACCCTGGCCCCCTGACCTGTGAACTTTGGAAATCCCCCCAAGGGAAATAAAAGTGACCTGGAGAGCGGAGACCCCAGGAAGGGGATCGAGGGGCCGCACATCGGCCCAATTTATATATTAAAGGCAGACACACAATGGGAGTTGTACCTTATACAACAATAGTGCCGATCGGGCCGCTGTCACAAGGAAGCTCCTGTTATTCCCCCGCTCAGTACTATGGCCGTTTAAAGCAGAAATACTGCATCCCTCCCTCTATTTTTCTTTTTTCTGATGTGTATATGTAAAGCGCGTGACAATGTTTAATTTTACATCCTTACCTACGCTGGCAATCGTTTGCTGCTCCTGTTATAAATCTGGAAAACTCCTGATTGTGTGCCTAACAAAATGGCCGCCATCTGACTTTGTGCTGCAGTCTGTGACATGCTGCAATGTAACATTATATTACTAAGTGTAACACATAATTGTTACAGCTTTCAGAGCAATGGCCAGTCTGCTGTTTGGAACACAGCAAGAGATCTGTTTGTGACACTTTGTTGCCTGGATTGGATTTGTCGCCTGGATTACTTTGGATTGGATTTTTGGGCCAATTTTGGGGCCGGATCTGGATCCGCAGCGGATCGGTCGGTTCCTTTGGTCCACGGATTTCAGTGGTGCGATCTCAAACAGGGCGGTTTCGCGTTTTGCGGATCTGTTATTATTATTACCGCGGATTCCGCGAGCCCGTGGACGGATCTGTAGAAGCCAATTCCGCGGACTCAGCCGCCCGGTGGCGGATTGTTAAGAATCCACGAATGGATCGCTGAATCCGCGGAATTGGATTCTACAGATCCGTCCACGAGGTCCATCCAATGGCGGATTTACATGTATTCAGGCAGATTAACACTGGACAAATCCATTGGCTGATTTTACACCGTGAAACTGATTGTGGGGGTAACATCTGCGGGAATCCGGGAAACCGATTGGGGCCAGGTTCGCGCGTCTCTACATTTGGGGTGTTATTATAGGGTGGCTGCAAAGAAGGTGCAATAACCCTGGCAGAACCCTTTAAGTCACTGCCATGGCTTCACCTTGCTGTGTAGTGAGACTGCTGTGTTTCACACCTCTTCAGCATGTTCCGATGTCAGCAGCTGGAGTAACACCAGCAGAAAGTGTGGCGCACAAGACACAGCAGATGTACAATACCAAGGCCCCGAGGTCCCATGAAGCTGTGTGCACCATCTGATGTACTAACGCACATATTCTAACCAGAACTGGCACCTGAAACAGCACAGGGGTGAATGTGTCCCTGTAAGCTGGGAAATCAGGGTCCACATGCAATGTGTGTTACTGCCTAATATAATGTGAATTCTAAACCCACCTGTAACCCCTCCCACTGCTCCCTGTTAACAGTCCCTGACTGGAACCCCTCACCTGTACTGGTCTGTACCTGTAATATCTCAGCAGGGACCCCTCACCTGTACCTGTAATATCTGAGCAGGGACCCCTCACCTGTAACTGTACCTGTAATATCTGAGCAGGGACCCCTCACCTGTAACTGTAATATCTGAGCAGGGGCCCTTCACCTGTAACTGTACCTGTAATATCTGAGCAGGGACCAGTCACCTGTAACTGTACCTGTAATATCTGAGCAGGGACCCTTCACCTGTAACTGTACCTGTAATATCTGAGCAGTGACCCTCACCTGTAACTGTACCTGTAATATCTGAGCAGGGACCCTTCACCTGTAACTGTACCTGTAATATCTGAGCTGTGACCCTCACCTGTAACTGTACCTGTAATATCTGAGCAGGGACCCCTCACCTGTAACTGTACCTGTAATATCTGAGCAGGGACCCCTCACCTGTAACTGTACCTGTAATATCTGAGCAGGGACCCCTCACCTGTAACTGTACCTGTAATATCTGAGCAGGGACCCCTCACCTGTAACTGTAACTGTAATATCTGAGCAGGGACCCCTTACCTGTAACTGTACCTGTAATATCTGAGCAGGGAACCCTCACCTGTAACTGTACCTGTAATATCTGAGCAGGGACCCCTTACCTGTAACTGTACCTGTAATATCTCAGCAGGGACCCCTCACCTGTAACTGTAATATCTGAGCAGGGACCCCTTACCTGTAACTGTACCTGTAATATCTGAGCAGGGACCCGTCACCTGTAACTGTACCTGTAATATCTGAGCAGGGACCCCTCACCTGTAACTGTCTGTACCTGTAATGTCTGAGCAGGGACCCCTCACCTGTAACAGTCTGTACCTGTAATATCTGAGCAGGGACCCCTCACCTGTAACTGTACCTGTAATATCTGAGCAGGGACCCCTCACCTGTAACTGTACCTGTAATATCTGAGCAGGGACCCCTCACCTGTAACTGTCTGTACCTGTAATGTCTGAGCAGGGACCCCTCACCTGTAACAGTCTGTACCTGTAATATCTGAGCAGGGACCCCTCACCTGTAACTGTACCTGTAATATCTGAGCAGGGACCCCTCACCTGTAACTGTACCTGTAATATCTGAGCAGGGACCCCTCACCTGTAACTGTACCTGTAATATCTGAGCAGGGACCCCTCACCTGTAACTGTACCTGTAATGTCTGAGCAGGGACCCCTCACCTGTAACTGTACCTGTAATGTCTGAGCAGGGACCCCTCACCTGTAACTGTACCTGTAATGTCTGAGCAGGGACCCCTCACCTGTAACTGTACCTGTAATATCTGAGCAGGGACCCCTCACCTGTAACTGTATCTGTAATGTCTGAGCAGGGACCCCTCACCTGTAACTGTACCTGTAATATCTGAGCAGGGACCCCTCACCTGTAACTGTAACTGTAATATCTGAGCAGGGACCCCTCACCTGTAACTGTACCTGTAATATCTGAGCAGGGACCCGTCACCTGTAACTGTACCTGTAATATCTGAGCAGGGACCCCTCACCTGTAACTGTCTGTACCTGTAATATCTGAGCAGGGACCCCTCACCTGTAACTGTACCTGTAATATCTGAGCAGGGACCCCTCACCTGTAACTGTACCTGTAATATCTGAGCAGGGACCCCTCACCTGTAACTGTACCTGTAATATCTGAGCAGGGACCCCTCACCTGTAATATATGAGCAGGGATCCTTCACCTGTTATAGGCCGCAGTATCTGTTTGCACGAAGAAGAATAAAACAAAGACATATGATGTGTTCCCTGGTAACAGAAAGCCTGTCCCTTCTGTTCCTGATTAGGAGCCTGCCGAGTCCATGTGACTGGATCAGCCTGAGATAAAAGACATTTGTCAGGTACTAAAAGGAGAGCTGCATTAAAGTATCAAACTCAGGCAGCACAGAGGGCAGTAATTCACCCGTCACCCCGGGCAACAGCGGGGGAATAAAGTCTGAGGCCCCTCAAATAGGTAAAAAGACCAGAAACCCTGTGTGTGACCTCTGAGCAGGTCACAGCAGGCCCGGCTCAGAGGAGCAGATGTGTGACCTCTGAACAGAGCCCAGCGCTGAGGTCACAGCATGCCGGGCTCAGAGGAGCAGACGGAAATCTGTGTGTTATTCTGCATGATGTCCCCAGACAGGCGGCCGGATGTATATAACATGAAACATACGGAGAAAAACCTTAGGGCAGAAGCAGCAAGTTCTGAAAAGGAGTCCGCTTTCTGCTGTGAGGCATCCTATGCGTGACATAGTGTCCTATGCGTGACATAGTGTCCTATGCGTGACATAGTGTCCTATGCATGACATAGTGTCCTATGCGTGACATAGTGTCCTATGCGTGACATAGTGTCCTATGCGTGACATAGAGTGCTATGCGTGACATAGTGTCCTATGCGTGACATAGTGTGCTATGCGTGACATAGTGTCCTATGTGTGACATAGTGTCCTATGCGTGACATAGTGTCATATGCGTGACATAGTGTGCTATGCGTGACATAGTGTGCTATGCGTGACATAGTGTCCTATGCGTGACATAGTGTCCTATGCGTGACATAGTGTCCTATGTGTGACATAGTATCCTATGCGTGACATAGTGTCCTATGCGTGACATAGTGTCCTATGCGTGACATAGTGTGCTATGCGTGACATAGTGTCCTATGCGTGACATAGTGTCCTATGTGTGACATAGTGTCCTATGCGTGACATAGTTTCCTATGCGTGACATAATGTCCTATGCGTGACATAGTGTCCTATGCGTGACATAGTGTCCTATGTGTGACATAGTGTGCTATGCATGACATAGTGTCCTATGCATGACATAGTTTCCTATGCGTGACATAGTGTCCTATGGGTGACATAGTTTCTGCGTGACACAGTGTGCTATGCGTGGCATAGTGTGCTATGCATGACACAGTGTCCTATGTGTGACATAGTGTGCTATGCATGACATAGTGTCCTATGCATGACATAGTTTCCTATGCGTGACATAGTGTGCTACGCGTGACATAGTGTCCTATGGGTGACATAGTTTCTGCGTGACACAGTGTGCTATGCGTGGCATTGTGTGCTATGCGTGGCATAGTGTGCTATGCGTGACACAGTGTCCTATGCGTGACATAGTGTGCTATGCGTGACATAGTGTCCTATGCGTGACATAGTGTCCTATGCGTGACATAGTGTGCTATGCGTGACATAGTATCCTATGCGTGACATAGTGTCCTATGGGTGACATAGTTTCTGCGTGACACAGTGTGCTATGCGTGGCATAGTGTGCTATGCGTGGCATAGTGTGCTATGCGTGACATAGTGTGCTATGCATGACATAGTGTCCTATGCGTGACAGTTTCCTATGCGTGACATAGTGTGCTACGCGTGACATAGTGTCCTATGGGTGACATAGTTTCTGCGTGACACAGTGTGCTATGCGTGGCATAGTGTGCTATGCGTGGCATAGTGTGCTATGCGTGACACAGTGTCCTATGCGTGACATAGTATCCTATGCGTGACATAGTATCCTATGCGTGACATAGTGTGCTATGCGTGGCACACTGTGCTATGCGTGACATAGTGTCCTATGTGTGACATAGTGTCCTATGCATCAGATAGTGTGTCCTATACCTGACATAGGTTCTTATGCATGACACGTTGTTAGCCTGAAACGTTTACAGCACTTCACACCGGGCAGGTAATATAATCTGCGTGTGCTTTATCTGCTCTCTAAAGTCAATGGGAGTTTCCGAATGACAGAGCCCCGATCGGCACTATTACAGTTGAATAAATAATCCCCCAGTGTCCCTGATCCGATGAACGGTCTGTCAATATAACGCGTATGTAAAATATATTGTATGAAAAGTCTCCCGGCATCAACATTGGGGCAAAACTGGGTCCAAAAAACAGCCCCCGATTTACCCGGGAAGAAAACCCGCTGATTTGCACGGGAAGAAAACCCCGCTGATTTGCACGGGAAGAAAACCCCGCTGATTTGCACGGGAAGAAAACCCGCTGATTTGCACGGGAAGAAAACCCCGCTGATTTGCACGGGATGTTTCCGGTGAATCCGGGCCGATTATTCTTATTTATGCTGCGTTTGCATTTAGTGCCTTTGCATCACTCCCGTTAAAGCGCAGCGCAAACACCGGATGTGCGCAAACCTTTTCTTCTACACAAACCAATGCACCAAAGTGTGTTTCAGCATCACAGTCGGGCAGCCGGCGCTTATCTGCAACATGTTAATGTGCCTCTGGTTAGCAGGCGAGGGGTTAAACAGCAGTGCCTCAGTCTATTCTATGCATACAACCGCCATCTTAATTGGCTCGCCGCTGCACCACAATATAATGTGTTTGCCCCAAAGGCAGCCCCCCTTCCGTCATTGTCCCTGTGACAAGGAGTCGGCGCGCTCGGAGCGAGGTACAAGTGCAGCCCTGCATAAATGGGGGGTGCGGGGGGGCGTCTGCACAGGCACAAAGCGGCCCCATCAATCTCAAAGGGTTGGAAGCCGTGACTCAGGGGGAGGGTGAGAGGGGGAATGCTGCCCTAATCTGTGAAATCACAGACAACTCCCCCAAATTAGTGCTCCAAGAGGGACCCCACAAACAGGAGAGGTCTGTTCAGAAATGTATATTATTACCCTCCCAAAAATGTAGAATTTTGTAAACCATTTGTATGATGTGCGGTGATTCTATCCTTTACTTTTAATGCTATGGGATCTTCTGAGATATGGGATTGTTGGCTGTAGGTTTGATTTGCCCCCGTGGCTCCTGATTTGCCCCCGTGGCTCCTGATTTGCCCCTGTGGCTCCTGACCCCAGTGGAGCCCATCCCGTGCTGGCTCTGAAGTTTGGGGTGTGGGATATGAACAGCCCAAACTGCCTCAAAATCTCCCCGGATTCAACCACCCAGTACAAAGGGAAGCTTCCCAATGCTCTCCAACGAGAATAACATGGACACATCGCCATTAAGGAACACACGTCTTACATAAGGCTGCGTCCCCGCTAGCGCTGAGTGTGCTGCGCTCGCGGCGGTTACTTACATATATGTAAGTCCCCGCTCACGCTGTGCGCATGCGCTCGTGCACGGGCACACCTGCTCGGCGCTTAGATAAACAAAAAAATTATACTTTTCCGTGCGCTCAACTACCCGCAATGCCCCCCTCCGCCGTGCGCGTAAATGCAGGACACCCGGCACTCATGCTTGGAGCGCTCTCCAAGCATGAGTGCACTCAGCACCAGCGGGGACTCAGCCTTAGTCAGTTCCTAGACTTCAATTTATACAGCTGTACAACGCTGGCGCATTAGGGTACGATATGCTGTGATATTGTGCATATCGCTGCCATTAAGTCATATGGAAAATAAGGGTGTTCTGCGTTATGTATCTGAATGCAGTCTGCTCAATGCACCTAAGAACATTGATATAATGCATCTTCTTGTTCTACCATGTTCTACGCCAGCAGAGAGACGCACATGTTTCAAAATAGTCATAACAAGCACATTACTGTTGATAGCCTGGTGGCAGCATTGTGCATGGAGACGCGGGTACAGCTGGCATGCACATCGCTGAGTGCCATGGTGGCACATGTTGAAAGGGTAGGATTGTTCCTGGCAGAGCACGCTTACCGCTGTGCGTTCTGCATTGAAACAGGCTGGCCTTTAGAGCAAGGCATCCTCCTTGGGTCCCCGCTCTCCCCCAACTTCCCGTCGGCGCCGGAATCCAACATACGCCCGCACCGCAGTGGGGTGCTGGAGGAGGAAGCATGGGGCCCCTGTATCGGCAAGACCGCTTCTCACCAAGAGGTGTGTGTGTTTTCTTTGAGACGGGGGGGGGGGGGGGTTCACCTTCTCCGGAGTGTGCCGTCTCCTGTAGCATCGTGCCATGGTGACCGGCGTCAAATGACGCCGCGACGCTGCCGGAGGAGGGCCATTCTTCGAAGTAAGTCCCCTTCATTTTTTTCACAAGGGGGGGTGCTGCCAGCGTGCCACCTTGGGCCCCGGCAAAGCCTAAATAATAATCCCAAGACTCTACACCAAGTTGGCATAACATTGAGAGTTCGGTGCCGATCTCCTGGTATAAATAATTGGGGCACCCTAACCCGGGCCACATGCCACTGAATTAAAAGGCTGGGGCAGCCGTGCGGGACGTTGGCATTGAGTTTTTCTACCTCTAGGAACGTCCCTTCAGAAAGAAATAACTAAGGGGGCCGCTTGTACCTTCTACATTAACTAAATTAATCAAATCTCCTAACTAACGAGCAGCATGAAATACCCACGGGACGTTCTCCAGCTGGATGCCAGCGTGGTGCTTGGTGCCTTCTCCAGTAATTACATCCCTTTGTTGTGAACCTCTAATAATGCCTCAAATAGTGACCCATAAAGTGACCCGTCCCCTTTGTCCTGCCCTAATCCCCTCACATCTCCTCCTGCCAATAAACGATGCCATTATTTGATGTCAGTGGTTCATGCTCAGACCCTGGCAGCTTAAATCTACTCAATGTGCCCCAACCGTGGACAAAAATAAACAGGCAGGAGATGGGGGTGGGGGGGCAGGAGAAGGGGGGGGCTGCTCCCCTCCATCCCCAGCCAATTTACCCAGTGTGTGTGTTCATAACTCAGTGACTTTCATCTCGGAGTTATCCAGCTGGTGCTCAGGGAGAGGGGAGAGGGAGAGGGAGAGGGGGGGGAGAGGGGAGAGGGGGGGGGAGGGAGGGGTATGTTGTGCATCATTTAGGGATAGAAGTTTCCTCTACGGGGTGTTTAACCCCTGAGCAGCCACAGGGGACGAGTGCACTGGGGCATTCTGCATTGCACGGCTTGCGATCGTATAACCAGGAGATGCCGCTGGGATGTGTGTGATTTCACTTAGATTGTAAGCTCTGCGGGGCAGGGATCTCCTTATTGCCTGACTTTGTTGTGCTTGTTGTATTCCCTGTACACAGGGCTGCCACCTTCTGTTGAAGGATAACCCGGAGACTTTTTTGCAATAAACATTTTAAAGTTTATTTATCTCATTTATATATTTATTTCTCTGACCTGCGGCGGCATTTCTCCCCCTGCAAGGTCCACTCCGCAAGGCTCCGCGACGTCAAATGGCGCGCGTTGCCATGACAACGTGACGGCACAGACTCACGCGGCATCAAGTTGCCATGGCAACGGGACGCCTTATGGCACGGAGGCATCATGGGAGGCCCCATTGTCATGGCAACGTAACGCCGTGTGACTCTGTGACGTCACGTAGCATCCCGTTGTCATGGCAACGTGGCACCATTTGACGGGATTTGCAGGGGGAGATGCCGGGAGATTTTTCGGGTAAACCCATAGCCCAGAGATATACGTGGCCGAAACCCATAGTCTCTGGGTCAAACCAGGAGTGGTGGCATACCTGTCGGTACTGTATTGCCGTTGTAAAGCGCTGAGTACACTGTGGGCATTATATGAATACAGATATATATATACATTCAGTACTGACAGGAATAACTCTGGTCAGGTAGGAAGCAAGGTAGTACTCGGAGGAGTATTATTGGTACCCTGAGGAGCACTTACTGTTACTCTAAACAACCTTTTTAGGAGGTACACATTGATACTCAGAGGACAGGCTTTCCCCATTACAGATACAGTATGCACAGCCCGAGCCTCATCACGGTATAGAACAGGGGCGGGAGACTCCAGTCCTCAAGGGCCACCAACAGGTCAGGTTTTGAGGATATCTCTGCTTCAGCACAGATGGCTCAATCAGTGGCTCAGTCCAGGACTGAGCCACTGATTGAGCCACCTGTGCTGAAGCAGAGATATCATGAAAACCTGACCTGTTGGTGGCCGTTGAGGACTAAAGCTACCAGAAGCCCAAGTAGGTCAATAGTCACTGTATACAGCAAAAAAACATGTTACAACTGCAGTGTACCCGTACGCTGCACCCAATATACACCAGTCTCGTGTCAATGTATAAAAACATATTTTGGTATACCTAACCCTTTCACTGCCAGAGGGGCCTGTAACGCATTGGCAGAGAAAGGCTTAAGTACGACAGAAGCAGTTTAACAGATGTTACCTTCCCAGAAGCCTGTGGGGCATTTACACCTTCCCATGCTGCCTCAGTAATGCTCCCAATACGACCTGTCAGCTCTGAGGAGCAGGGTGTCCTTTTCCTATAGGGTGCCTGTATGTATGATGTACCTTTTTGTATAATAAAACTGCGCACACATAGAGCTAACAAGCAGGAGGAGGCCGGGCCTTTTAAAGGTCCTGCACAAATAATTAGTGACCGTCTGCTGTGCAACCCTATCCTGGTATAGATAGGATGACCAGGGTGGCCTCTCCTGTCCAGGTGCCAGAGATACTAGCAACCAAAGACTTAAATAATAGATATGGCTTCTCCGCTTACGGACAGGTGAGCAGCTCACCTGCAGCCTGCACTCTGGCCTTCCGGCTCACCACCGACCCGAAGCGATTCTGCACCACACAGTCGTACTCGCCCTCATCCGAGGAACCGTCCGACCTGGCGGGCTGGAAGAGCGGGAGGTAGAGCGAGCCATTGGGGAGTGGGACGGCGTATGCCACGTTCCACAGGGGGGCCCCATTCTTCCTCCAGGTGACGGTGATGGGCTGGACACCGTCTGCAGAACACAGCAGGGCGAGAGGCTGTCCTGGCACTGCCACTTCATCACTGGGCTCCACCGTGAAGGCCAACTCCACCGAGAGACTGAAACCTGTCAACAGATCAACACATGGGCATTAACACACACAGGAGTAAACACACAAAGGTATCAACACATGTGGGCATCAACACACACGGGCATCAACACATGTGGGCATCAACACACACGGGCATCAACACATGTGGGCATCAACACACACGGAAGTAAACACACAAAGGCATCAACACATGCGGGCATCACTACACGTGGGCATCACCACATGGGGCATCAACAAGCACAGGCATCACCACGCGCGGGCATCAACACATGTGGACATCAATACACACGGGCATCAACACATGTGGGCATCAACACACAAGGGAGTAAACACACAAAGGTATCAACACATGTGGGCATCAACACACACGGGCATCAACACATGTGGGCATCAACACACACGGGCATCAACACATGTGGGCATCAACACACACGGGAGTAAACACACAAAGGCATCAACACATGTGGGCATCAACACATGCGGGCATCAACACATGTGGGCATCAACACACACGGGCATCAACACATGTGGGTATCAACACACACGGGCATCAACACATGTGGGTATCAACACACAAGGGAGTAAACACACAAAGGTATCAACACATGTGGGCATCAACACACACGGGCATCAACACATGTGGGCATCAACACACACAGGAGTAAACACACAAAGGCATCACTACACGTGGGCATCACCACATGGGGCATCAACAAGCACAGGCATCACCACGTGCGGGCATCAACACACACGGACATCAACACATGTGGACATCAATACACACGGGCATCAACACATGCGGGCATCACTACACGTGGGCATCACCACATGGGGCATCAACAAGCGCGGGCATCACCACATGCGGGCATCACTACACGTGGGCATCACCACATGGGGCATCAACAAGCGCAGGCATCACCACACACGCGGGCATCAACACACACGGGCATCAACACACAAATAGGCATCAACACCCACGGGCATCAACACCCACGGGCATCAACATACAAATAGGCATCAACACCCATGGGCATCAAGACACATAGGCATCATCACACGTGGGCATCACCACACGTGGGCATCACCACACATGCGCATCAACACATGGGGGCATCAACACATGGGGGCATCAACACATGGGGGCATCAACACACACGGGCATCAACACACACAGAAATCAACACACACGGGCATCAACACAAACGGACATCAACACAAATGGGCATCAACACCCACGGGCATCAACACATGCAGGCATCAACACAGCAAATGGCATTGCAACATCTGGGCATCATCCACACACAGAAGGATTAACAATGATGAAATCATCAATATACACAATATACAGACACCACAACATATATGAGCATCATCACACAAAGGCATCAACTGATAAGCATAAGCAGGCTCGGGCGCCAAAACACAACAACACACAAACACTGGCCTCACCCACACACACCAGGCACGCCGAAACACAACAACACACAAACACTGGCCTCACCAACACACACCAGGCACGCCGAAACACAACAACACACAAACACTGGCCTCACCCACACACACCAGGCACGCCGAAACACAACAACACACAAACACTGGCCTCACCCACACACACCAGGCACGCCGAAACACAACAACACACAAACACTGGCCTCACCAACACACACCAGGCACGCCGAAACGCGACAAGTCTCAAATCAAGAAATAGCCGTTAACCACGTCAGACAAGGTCTCTCTCGCCCGACGCGCGTCGTTGGCGGGGACTGAGGCTTCAGTATGTAAGAGTAACCTTTCAGGCCGAGAATCAGGTACTCGTACTCTTCCCACTAAATGCCGTGTGTGTAAGTGTGTCAGGCTGGGCGCGGTGTGTGACCCGCAGTGATCCCTGACACTATGCCGCACGGTGTTAGCCTCAGGCAGGATCTCCCAGTAGCCGACACAGTTGCCAGTGATTGAGTTACACAGATAATTCGCCGATGGAATTCTGACCCTTTTCTCACCCATATTGTGACTTTTCCCAGCTGCTGCCGTGAAGCGCTCCGCGTCACCGCGAGATGACACCTGTTTTAATAAATTCACGCGTTTCTTCGTTTTCTCCACCCCCCCCTTCCCTCTTTTCAAAATCAATTAACATCTTCACTGCCAAAGGGCCACGCAAAGCCAACGCAAAAGGCCGTGGTGAGGAATAAACGCAGCGAGTTATACAGCAGCCATTTTTAAGGTCTCCCGTACAAATAAAAATGTCATATTTCTCCCCAACGGCAAATATGTGGGAGACATCCCAGGCAAGCATTATAACAGTGCCAAGAAAAAGTAACGATAATTGGATTTGGGAAGTATAGCCACGCAGTGAGTTTTGACATCATTTTTCCTTTCAATAAAACTATTTTAAATGCTTTCGATCTCATCATGAACTAATCTTGGAGTGCGCGCAGCCCCAGAATAATAATGCTTATAGGGGGGGTCCCTGTTAAAGTGGATGAGATGCAAAAAGTGACACTGTCATTTCCCATAATGAGACGGTTACATGTGGCAGCCACATGTGGGACTGTTCAGTCCCTTAGAACCGGAGTCGAGAGAAACCTTTGCGTACGTTTAGAAATTGGGCGAATTATAGGAATTTGCGGCATTGGGTGGAAATTGGGAAAAGTGTCAGCTTTTAACAAGAACCAGCAAAAGCTTCAAACTTCCTGACCTGGTTCTTCCCGATCTTGGGGTAAAATGAAGCAATTCTGTGAATGTTTCATTAACCGTAGAAACAATTAACTCATTTTTTCTGAAGTGAACTTTTTTTCATTTTAAGCAGCAAAATATGTGAAATCTTACGTGGGTTTTTTTATAAATCAGTTCTGTAGTTTTAGTAATACATAATAGTGACTGTTTTTTTCTTTTTATTCAACTCTTAATGTCATTTTTAATCCGTTTTAAAGCATCCTGTGATTTCTACAGCAAGATCTTTGTAACACTTTACAAGATCTTTGTAACACTTTCCTGTTTGTGATCATTTGTTGCCAATGATCCCAGCATTTTGAGCTGCAAACTGCAACAATAGATAATGTTATCTTGGTAATATTAGGATACATTGTAGCTGCTGAATTACACTGACTGATGTATTGATTTGAAACTGAAGCGGCCATTATGTTAGGCACACAATCAGGATTTTGACAGATTTATAATGAGAGCACCAAACGATTCCCAGCTTCGGTAAGAATGTAGAATTATACATTGTCACGCTACTTTACATATACAAATAATAAGAACAAAGGTTGGAACGTAGTATTGCTGTTTTATGTCGCGCAAATTGCCAACTGAAATCTTGTTGTTTATTATAAACGAGGGATTCCCATTTGTCAGTGTTCATTTTTTCCTAAAATCGGTGTTTATTATTTCGTTTTCCGGTGTTTTCATCGTATTAAAAAAAAAAAAAAAAAATCTGCGTTTATCGGTGTTAACAATTTTTTTTTTAAATTGCCGCGCGTGGGATTTTGGCGTTTATTTTCTGGGCACTTTTTTCTGTTTCCGTCCCCCCCCCCCCCCCCGTGACACCTCTGACCTGTGGACCGGGGCCCCCCTACAAAGAGGTGGCATTTAGTAGGAAAGGAAGCTTCACGTGCCATGTTTATCGGTTTTAGCCGAAAGCGCGAGATGATCGGTCGGTGGCGTTTTATCGGTTTCGCGGAAATCCCTAATGACTGCTCCGCTCTGATCCGTGGACCGGCCACTCACGATACCCGAACGTGGCGTGGCGTGGCAGTAGGGCAGGGGGGACTGTTGCTCGGATGGTAGATGGGGGGCAGAGTTTGGGCACAGTGGGCAATGTATGGAGATGTATTCTAGGCCTCTCCTGGAAAAAAGTGCGGGCTGTGCAGCACTATTCAAATAAAATTGATAAATATCAACACAAAAATTCCCTAATAACAATACATAGTGAGAAAAGTATTTCGGGCAGCCAACTAAAAATCACTAACTACCCAAAGTGCGTGATATAACAGACAGAAAAAACAGAAGATAGGGGCCCTTAATCTATGTGCACAATCACTTTAGGATCAATTGATATTGTTAATCCTTGTATATCTATGTTATATCATTTATTTAGATCAGGCCTGCACAACTCCACTCCTTGAGGGCCGCAAACAGACCAGGTATTCAGGATATCCCTACTTCAGCACAGCTGGCTCAATTAGTGGCTCAGTAGGACTGAGCCACTAATTGAGCCAGCTGTGCTGAAGTAGGGATATCCTGAAAACCTGGCCTGTTTGCGGCCCTGGAGGACTGGAGTTGTGCGGCCCTGGAGGACTGGAGTTGTGCAGGCCTGATTTAGATTAAGTGCGCCCCTATCTTCTGTTTGTTCTGTCCAGGCCTCTCATGACTACAGGGAGAGGGGACTCAGACACTCAGCTTTCCCTCGTTAGTCAAATTAACAGGATGATGTTCGGCCAATTAAACAAATCCTGGTCTGGAGGCAGCTGGCTGCGGAATACCAAAGCCTGGCCGGGGGATTAACCCCTGTGCTGCCTGCATCACAAGGCAAAGCACAGCTATCTTTCACCAGTATGAAACACACAGCTATCTCTCACTCCTCTCTCATTTTTAAAACACGCAGCTATCTCCCATCGTGCTCCTCCCCGGTGTAATGTGGAGGCTATGCCCCTGCAGTAAGGCTCACATTCTGGTCCTCGTACTTTACGGAGACGCACAAAGGGGCAATCGGCGGGACAAAGGGGCCCGGGGAGCGTCAGCGAGGAGGCTGCAGGGGCAGCGGCGCAGGCAACAAAATCTGCTACGGGAGGAAGGGGGGTAATGCTGTGAGGCCATCTAGGGGGAAAATACCCACCTCACCCCACAGCGTCCTCTCATCCTACAACACCATCCCTGGCAGTGACGGAGTTAACCCAACCAGAGAGATAAAACTGATGTGTGTGTGTGTGTATATGTGTGTATATAACAGAGAGAAGAGAGGTAAAACTGGTGTGTGTGTGTGTGTGTGTGTGTGTGTGTGTGTGTGTGTGTGTGTGTGTGTGTGTGTGTGTGTGTGTGTGTGTGTGTGTGTGTGTGTGTGTGTGTGTGTGTGTGTGTGTGTGTGTGTGTGTGTGTGTGTGTGTGTGTGTGTGTGTGTGTGTGCGCGTGTGCCCTGGCTCTGACATGGTTAATTCCTACAATGCACAAACCCCCTCTGGCAGCAAAGATGTTAAAGCAGGAGGTGGGCAACTCCTGTCCTCAAGCACCACCAGCAGGTCAGGTGTTTCAGATATCTGCTTCAGCACAGGTGGCTCAATCAGTGGCTCAGTCTTCGACTGCACCACCTGTGCTGAAGCAGGGATATCCTGACAACCTGACCTGTTGGTGGCTCTTGAAGACTGGCATCATTGCCCACCTCCTGCATTAAAGGAGCCATGCTTCTGCCAGCATACATTGAGCTCCCGGCGTAATGTTACATGCCCATACCCATCCCATGGTCCAAGCCCCACAAAAGCCCTTGTAGTCATCAGTGATCCCTCTGCTAATTCCCACGCCCGGTGGGTGTGACACGTGAGTGCTCCTAAGCCCAGCACACACCCCGTCCGTGGACACTGGCATGGGTAACATACGCAGCCCCCGCGGTTGTCATGGCCAAGGGTAAAAATCCCAATGGGTGTCCCTGGCCGGTGTGCCGAACTGACGGGGACAGTGGTGCCCTTTTGTGTCGTTGTTATGTCAGACTTGTCCACAAGGGGTGACACATATAAAGGACCTGACATTGGATTGTTAGCGCAGGAATTAGCGCCACCTCCAACCCCTTCTTCTTAAATCCCGTTGCAGATAAAATAGAAGCGCACACAGCACAATGTATCATAGGCGGAAAACAGCGGCGTGCCTTGTTCTGTTCCTCCTGCTTCCTCCAAGAGTACGGCTGGCCGTTCTCTCCTCTAAAGACCCTACAAATTATTCATCCCTTTTCCGCTTCTGCAGAGGGTTTAACTGACCATCGGCGAGTCCATCCATGCTGATGTGATTAAAAACCACGAGTATTACACTGACCCTAAATCATTCTAAAGACAAATATTACTAAAAATGGTA